>NC_137441.1:28171172-28453672 GCF_964374335.1 Astatotilapia calliptera
ACTTGGCTAGTGGCTACAATAAAGTCCCTGTTGCTGAGCCAGACAAGAAGAAAACTGCTTTCTGCACTCCTTCCGGGTTATTTGAGTTCAACCGCATGCCGTTTGGCCTCTGTAATGCATCAAGCACCTTTCAGAGATTGGTGATTCTGGGAACCAAACATTCGCTCCATCAATCCTTGTTGTTGTATCTGGATGATGTGATTGTCTTCTCCACCATAGTAGATGAGCATATTCAGCACCTAGGAGCAGTACTGGAGACCTTGCGGGTACAACATTTGAGGGCCAAGCTGGAAAAATGTTGTTTTTTGCAGACAGAGGTAAAGTACCTTGGGCATGTGATCTCCAAGGACGAGGTAGCCACGGACCCAGACAAAATATCTGCTGTGTCTAATTGGCAAACTCCTAGCTCTGTTGCTGAATTGAGGTCATTCTTAGGGTTTGCTAGTTACTATCGCTGCTGTGTTCCAGGTTTTGCATCCCTAGCTGCTCCACTTCACCAGCTGGTGGCTGAACTGGCTGGGACTAAGCACAAACGCCCCTCCAAGTGTGCATTGCAGCAAGTTTGGACCGAGCAGTGTGAAAACAGCTTCCAAGAGTTGAAGGCTCGGTTGGTGAATTCCCCCGTGTTGGCTTATGCTAATTTTTCACAACCTTTTATCTTGGAGGTTGATGCCAGTCACTGGGGTCTGGGGGCAGTGCTTTCACAACAGCAAGCAGATGGCAAGGTGCGTTCTATAGCCTATGCTAGTCGAAGACTAAAGCCCACAGAGCGTAACATGTCCAACTACAGCTCCATGAAACTTGAATTCCTAGCCTTGAAATGGGCTATGACTGAAAAATGTAGAGAATATCTGCTGGGTAACAAGTGTGTCTTCTATACAGACAACAACCCCTTGAGCCATCTGACTACAGCAAAGCTCGGAACTTTGGAACAGCGCTGGGCTGCTCAGCTCTCTTCTTTTGATTTTTCAATTAAGTATCGTCCAGGTCGTACAACTGGCAATGCAGATGCTTTGTCCCGACAGTGTCAGCCATCAGAGCAAACTGTGTCTTTAGAAACACTGCTTCCTGGTACTTCCCTTACAGACTCTTTAGTCCAAACAGTTTTACCACCCCAGCAAGTAATCCAATCTAAGATTTCGGTTTTACCCTCTCATTCACTTGCAGACCTTCCTACTTTGCAGAGGGAAGACCCCACAATTAGTGGCTTTTTGAAGTTTTGGTGCAGAGGAACTGGCCCTACTCGCCAGGAGAGGAGAGATTTGCCAGCAGCAGTGCTAGAAATGTTGCGCCAGTGGAGGAAACTGGTAGAGAAGGAGGGCGTCCTTTATCGGCAGATTTTCAGCCAGATGGGGGGGACCCGTGTGCCAATTAGTGGTCCCTCAGAGTCTCAAGAATGAGATTTTACATGGCTTGCATAATGACCATCGTCGCCAGGGAACTGACAGGACTGCAGACTTGATACGCAAGAGGTGTTATTGGCCAGGTATGTTCAAAGAGGTTAAGGATTACTGTCAGCAATGTGAACATTGTGCGCAGGCTAAAGCAGTTTACCCCAAACCTAAAACAACCATGGGTCACCTCATGGCTGCAAGGCCCAATCAGATTCTGGCAATTGATTTCTCATGCCTTGAACCCTCTGATGGCCGTGAAAATGTATTGATTCTTACTGATGTGTTTTCGAAGTTCACTCAGGCCATTTCTACTAAGGATCAAAAGGCAACTACTGTGGCCAGTGTTTTGGTTTATGAGTGGTTTTATCGATTTGGTGTCCCCTCTAGGATCCACTCTGATCAGGGGAGGAGTTTTGAAGGAGCAGTAGTTCTGCAGCTGTGCCAGTTATATGGTGTGGAAAAGACTCACACCACTCCTTACCACCCACAAGGTAAGGGCCAGTGTGAGCGTTTTCATCGGACTCTGCATGATCTGTTGAGAACCCTGCCCCCTGAGCAAAAGCGTCATTGGCCCATGTATTTACAGCAGCTTACCTTTGCCTATAACACCACAATCCATCAAACTACGGGTGAGTCACCCTATTTTCTTATGTTTGGCCAAGAACCCCAGCTCCCAATTGACTTCCTTTTAGGCAGAGTGGAGGAACCCACACAAGGTTAGGGTTACCGATGCTGTGTGCAGATCATCAACCTGCCCCAGCTTCTGACCCCTTGCCATTGCATCAGTTAGTGTATTTGAGAGATCATAGCATTCGGGGCCGGAATAAAATCCAAGATTTTTGGGGCGTTACACCGTATTGTATTGTCCGTGCCCCTGCTGACGCTGGTCCTGTGTATACAGTGGCCCCACTCCATGATCCAGAATAGAAAAGGCAGGTTAATAGACAATTGATTAAGCCGATCCCTGCTGATATCTGTGAGAAAATAAGGGCAGAGCTCCAGCAAACTTCTAACCCTAGAAGTTCACCTGAGCGGTTATCCCTGTCTGAGGATGCTGGAGACTTTTATGCGTGGCAACGAAGGGAGTCGCCGAGAGGTAACTCTGAATGTTCACGAACGGCTTCTGAACCTTGCCTCCAACAACCCCTGGAGGACCTGGTTACAGTAATGAGGGACTGAGCCTGGTAACCCAGCACAACAGTGTGGTGTCCCTACTCCACTAGCTGAAAGCGGTACGGTTAGAAGAACGACACGCTGGCCACCATTCTAATCCACACCATCTGCCCCAATCAGCTGAAACCAGGCCACCTAGTGTAGATTCAGTTACAACTTTTTACAGACCTTGGCTTTGAAGTTTCATTGTCGGGTCGCCCATGCAAAAACTAGGGGGGAGAATGTGACAGGTAAGACCTGAGTCTGGGAACCGCCCCTGGTGGGCGGAGCTGGTCTTTGCCCCTTTCATAAGCTCAGGTGTGGGCAATTAGCTATTCTCTAACAAACCTGAAGCTGTGAGTGCTTGGTCCAAGCTGGGCAAGTTGGTGTTTTTAATTCCTTTCTATGAAAGCTTGATGCGGGTCCCACTAAACTTATGTTAGAATGGTAGGATATACAAAAATGTAACACTTAGAGATTTACAGTTATTTGCACCCTTGTAGGTGGGAAACATTGCGTTCCTGTGAGAGTAGTGGACTTCACCGCCACTGACCCACATTTATTAGGGTGTGACGCAAACTTGTGGACAGGTAACAAAACCAATACAGTTGAGGCATACTCCTGCTGTGTTTTACTGTCCAGCCTAAGTCATCTCCTGCCTTTTATTTACAGAGTACTGAGCTGCTGCTTTGCCAAGTTGATTTCTGGCTGCGGGCAAAGGACCCGACACATCAGTGTGTTTTAATTTGTTTTAAACTGGTGTAATTCGACAGACTGTGACTGCTGCAACTGTTGATTTTGTTTTTCTTGTTTTATTTTTCTGTATCAGTAGGCACCGCAGACATTGATGGTTTTCAGTGTTTTCGCTGCAGACGATGAATGCGCTGCGTGGAAAACAAATCCTTTTTTTGTCTTGCCACATCTTGCATGCACCGCGGTGGGCCCAAGTGAAGACAGCACTGAAGGTTCTTTTTCTATAGTGTTTTGCCCATTTGGGGTTATGTGTGAGTTGCCGTCCCTTTTTAACGTGTGTGATATGTCGATTTGTTTTTAAACGGTTCCACGCAGTGCTTGTCCTGTCTCACGGGCAATCATACAGTTTTATCGTTTTTAATAAAGTAAAGTTTTTAATTGTTTTTAAGTGCCGCTGTTACACTGTTACTTTTATTTTGTATTAAAAATTAAACCCTTTTTAACTGACTGTGCGCCTACGGCTCTGTCCTATTTTAAATAGGTACCTACCACGGGTCACACTAAGTACATACCTGACTTGCTGCCATGTGACTGGCTCATTAGACCTTTACAAAAGGTTTTCTAACAAAGCAAATGTAAGTTAAAGTAAGTGGTACACAGAGAGATTGCCCCAGCAAGAGAAAAAGGCACCCCAGTAGCATCAGGCTCTTGTTCAGTGACTATGATAGGCTCTCTAACCTTGAATATAAAGTCATTTTAGACAGCAAAGAGTTTTGAGTTTCTGGGGGTTTGGAGTTAGAAAGAACTGACATCCACCGTAAGCTCTTTATCATGGCTTGATATCACAACTCAAGGCTTTAACTGCAATTAGCTAGACACACTTGAATCCATAACCTAGAAAACTAGTTTTCAAGTGGCATAGTGGATATGTAGGTGTCTGATTTTCACAACAGTGAAAAAAATAATGCTAAGAATAAAAATATCATGTAGTTCTAGTGCATGAATTTGTATATTTTTAGGAAATTAACAGCATATTTTACAGATTAGTCTGAGTCTGGCAGCTGTAACGAAAGGTGAAGCTTATGCCTTGTTTTCACTGTGCACTGGCTTGTGCTTCATTTGTTAAAGAAACATGGCTAATTGCAGTTAACTGCAACTGGTGCCGTTTTTGTCACTGCACCAGTTGTCCCATCCATTTAATTTAGCCCTTTATTCTATAAAGCATAATGCTTTTCTCATCGTTAAAATGTTTTCAACTCTCATTAGAAAAGAGAGTTCAAATCAATGTAGCCTGAAGTTATAGAACTGTAAAAAGCTTTGGAGCCGTACTGCTGTTTGTCTCGGCTTGGTATGTGTATGGTTGAAAAATCACAGAAATCTGATCAAGTGAAAGTTATTTCAGCTGGCAAAATATGCAGTTTTTCTTTTTCCAATAAATTTTTAACAGACACTTCGATTTACCTCAGCTGAAAAGCCTTCCACACTGTTTCATTACACCACTGCTACTTATGTCACCATTTTTCCACAGCAATCGACTCATTTCTGCTTGAGCTGACTTGGAATGTCATAGTCAAAGTCAAGCCTTCAGGTTTGGACAATCCCCTGCTCACTGCAAAGACCACAGAAATCCAATCCAAATCCAATTTGGCCTGTGATTGATTATGGTGCTCACCACCTAATTAGGTGGGCAGCTAGGCTAATAACTGATGTAGATACATAGGAGCCATTTCCTTCAGCTTCCATGTAAACATACTATTGACCTTTCTAGTTCCGTATGGCCCTGTATGTCACTGACTTGTGAAACGAGCCATTTTCCCCTAATTCCACTGAGGTGCAGATAATCTGCTAATTCATTTTCCAGACCTGGAATCCTTTTGTAACTTATTTTAAAGATTCCACTCCTATGTGCATGGCTATTGTCTTTTGCGTTGTAACCCTCCTGACCTTGTTGCAATTATCAAGCAAGGGGTTTAGAAAGACAAACAAGGCTATTTATTTTTATCTTGGAACAATCATTTGCTTCTGTCAGACAAATAGAGGCCTTCTTGATGGTAACACAAGGTGAGCTAGATAGACCTCATTTAGGTTCAGTGGGAGCATCTGGTTGGATGTGATACCTGTGTCACAAGTAAATATTATAAGACCAAAAAGGACCAGGTGCAAGACATTTGCCCCCTCCACCAGATATGGTGTGAACAGTAGGTTTTGCCCTCTGTTGTGTGCAGCAGCACATAAGGACAAAGCACAGTAGGAGTAGAAGGCAGAAGCGTGCTACAAATGGGCTGAATGAACAGAATGGCAGGAAACACAAGAACAATGCATTTAGAGAAAGAGGCACTGAAAAGTCTTCTTCCATGCAGCCCCCCCTTGTTTTAAAAATTGTGCTTACAATTTTGTTGCAACTGAAAGGATCTTCAAGTGGGCACCATAAAATCTCTGTGGAATGAGTGGGGGAAATCTCTGGAAAACAGCTGTCTTGGTCTTCTTTGGCCTTCTTAAATGCTTCTTCAGAATTTTAAGTTTGTTTGGGATCATTATCCAGCTGCAGTGTGAATCCTACTCCGCACAGATTCATACCCCAGAGTGTAGCCATGTCTCTGAAGGATCTGTTACTTCTCTTTGCCAAACCAGGCAAACCGTCTCCAGAAATGAATATTTCCATCATCATGTTTGAAATACCTTCTTTTCCCTTCTTGTGCCCTTCTGTTGGTGCTCGAATTCCTCCAAATAACTTTTTACCCCACATTACTGTGAAATTCTAATATCCAAACAAGCCAGCCAGACCTTTTTCCTCAAAGAGCCTTCTTTATAGAAGCTGTAATAGTATGTGTTTATATGAGTCTTGGGCATGCACAGGGTAGTAACAACAGCTGGAGATGCTACACACTGGTAACAACAATGACAGAGTACATAAGCAAAACATAAAAATACTAGTTTATAGATTGATTTGTACATTGTCGCACCTTATTTTGTACATGCGTAAGAAATATAAAGCATGTTTGGCCCACAATAATAACACATCCTAGGTTCCAGGTCTATGTTAAAATGTGAATTGTGCTGAATAGAAGATGCTACAGATGGTTTTCATTTGCTGCAAATATGAGCCTTTATAACTTGCCTGTGGCGATAACAGAACAAGAAGATATAAACAAACAGCTTGAGTACGCCATAGAAAAAAAGACAAGAATTAAAATGAAAAATTTTGTTAAAAAATGTTCCTGATTAAAATTATATCATCTGGCATTGATATACAAGGCTTGGGTTATTTTTAAGTGCACAATTGTGCTTTAATATTCAGTAACAAATAAGTCAGCACCCGGAGGGGATAAAATCAAATGATACAATCTAAACGTAAACTGCAAATAACAAAGGTAATGTTTTATCTAGTGACATGAATTTTGCACAGAAAGGCACTGTGCAAAATAACTCAAATATGAAATAAAAGTATAAATAGGTATTCTGTTCTAGGATCACATATTAAGGCATAGGTGTCAAACTCTGGCCCGCGGGCCAAATTTGGCCCGCAGCCTAATTACATTTGGCCTGCGAAGCCATACCAAATTACTATTAGAGCTGGCCTACTGGTATTATACAGCTAATATATATATTGTTTAGTATTAAGCTTTGCTTGTTCGATATTCAGTTTTTCAGCAAAACGTGTTTGAGTCCATAAGAAAAGATTCATTCTTATATCTGGAGGAATAAATATGTTTCAATAAATATTAACGTTAGCCCGCGACTTTGTTCCAGTTTTGAATTTTGGCCCACTGTGTATTTGAGTTTGACACCCCTGTATTAAGGCATATAGAATGCATTTGTTGTTCTCAGTAAAATAAAACCGAATTTTAAAAAAATCAAGGAATAAAGTTACATATAAGAATCTATTGACCTGATTATGGCTGATGCTCACCAGGGAAACACAAAGGCACTAGACCTAATAAAAAAAAATCTACCTACTCTGTACACACAGATCTGAGGAGGTCTTCCACGAGTCATGATGCTGTTTTCTGGAGATCTGATCAGTAGGCAGTGATTTCATACCTGGCGATGTAGCCCAATAGGAAGTGAACCACCATCACAGTAAAGAAAACCCAAGATTAACCCTGAAGCTACCTGGATGAGAAAAAATTCTGCCTCGTAGTACAGGCTCAGATCAACTCTTTGCACGGGCTGTGTATTTTTTAGTTATGTATTTATTTTGCTACTCTGCATGGATCACTAACTGCTTATTTTTTGTTTACCAGTCCAGGGTTTCAGAATCTCTGTCAATGACACCCTCACAAAGCATTGGACTAACTAACAAATTTTAAAATGTTCACGCCAAAAGAAAGTCATATCTGTCAACCTTCTGCTCCTTCTGCATGACTGACTCTGTTACAGCTGCCAAGCAAAATGAAGATCTGCATCATTCACAAAAAGGTCATCAGTTTCTGGCCACCTTTCATTTATCCACCAGTCCTGCACTGCTTGTCTAAATACCAGAGATTACATATTTAAGACACTTTATGTTTCGCGCTGTCTTTACCTTATTTATTAAGATTTCATTTTTAAAAAGACACCAGATGTATTTATCTTTTCACTTAGATTTTGATTCCACCGAGTACAGCACCATTTTTATCTTCTACTTTTTCTAAACCTGTTAATCATCCATTCTTACATAAGACATATTTCTGAAAAATAATTAAAAATATTACACTTAATGGAGATTTGGATGGTTAGCATTTTGTTGTGCTGGAATTATATCGGATACTGTTATTAGACAGAGTACATAAGGCCAGGCCAAAAATAATACTGAATAATATTAATGTGAATAATAAAAACAGCCCTATATAAAATCAATAAAAGTGCATGAACCATAAAAATCAATCAAAATATACATTTTTATTTTATTTTTTTTTACAATTTTAAAACACAAGGGCTAAATCCTGTTTTTTTAATCCTGGATCTTTTACGCTATTGTTTCCGATTTTCCTCAGTATTTGTTTGTGTATAAGAAATGGGTTTTTATGACGTGACTAACACGTATGGTTGTTTTAGCCTGGATTACAGTGTGCAGACAAATTTCCGTAGTTATCCCAGTGTGACTGGCCACTACAATCATTTTTGTATTGCTGCTATCGCTTGAAAAAAATTATCTCTAGATAACAAAGCTTCATTTCTTCTGATAACAGTTTAATTGTTTAGCTATCTTGTACTAACAAACCTCTGTTCCTCACGATAACGAGTTACTTGTATAGTGTGGCGGACCACCAGGTGGCTCCACTCACACCCAAGTTGAAGGGAAGTGTTGGGGTGGAGATTTTGGCGCTCACTATGTGAAGTTCTGAGAGTCAGTTAATAAAGTTGGAGTAAGACACTGAGACCTCTCCTGTCGTTATTACATACCTCCACATTGGTGACCCCTGTAGCGAACATGCCAAGGCTCGACGACGAAGCCAGCTCCGGCCTGGAAGCATCGGCTGCCGCCGGACTTTCACCTCCGCCGATGGCTGCGTTTGCTGTGGTGCTTAAATTGCCGGATTTTTGGCTTCACGATCCTCCTTCATGGTTCGTGCACGTAGAAGCTCAGTTTGCTCTTCGTGGAGTTTCAGCCGACGATACTAAATACCACCATGTGGTGGCCTCACTTGACCCGCTGTCAACCCGCCGCGTGATGACTCTCCTCCGGGACCCCCCAGCCCAAGGCAAGTACGCCGCCCTCAAGGCGCTGCTGCTGCGGCGTTACTCCCTCTCTGATGCTGAGCGGGCCGAGAAACTCCTTTCCCTCGCGGGCCTGGGCGACGGCACCGCTCTCGAGCTCATGGAGAGCATGCTGTCCTTGCTGGGCGCGGATGACGGAGGATTTCTCTTCACCCACCTCTTTCTCCGACAGCTGCCGGCTCCAGTGCGCGCTGGCCTTGCCAACTATTGGCCACGAAGGATTACCGCTCCCTTGCGGAAGAGGCGGATCGCATCCTCCTGGCTACCAGGACTTTCGGCGTCCAGGTGATTGTTCAGGACTCACCAGCATTTTCCCCCACCCCCTCACCGATGCTCCAGGGGCCCTCCGACTCGTCCACGGTGGCCAGAATCGCTGCACGGCGGCACCGCGGAAAGGGGCTTTGTTTTTATAGCCAGCGTTGTGGAGCGAAGGCACGGCGCTGTCTCCCGCCTTGCAGTTTCCAGACCCAGGGAAACGGGCATGTCAGCGCTCTGTAGCAGCCGCGACCGCTGGCAACAAGGAAAGGCTGCTTTTCTTAGAGGACTCACGCTCGGGGAGGCGTTTCCTGGTGGACTCCGGCTCACAGAAGAGCCTTCTTCCCCCGGCTGGCTCGAACAGGCTAGCTGAGGGCTGCGGGCCATTGCTAACAGCGGCTAATGGCTCTCCCATCAAAACCTTCGGTGAAAGGTTGGTGACTGTTTGCTTTCACGACCGTGACTTTCAGTGGAACTTTGTTGTTGCTGCTAGCTCTGTGCCTATAATAGGCGCTGATTTTCTTTGTGCTCACGGACTGCTGGTTGATGTTGCTAACAGACGTTTAATTGATGCTGTGTCATTTTCCTCATTACCCTGTTTGACTCTGGGTGCTCAGCCCGTGGTGCATGCTAACTCAGTAGATTCGGGTGACGTTTTTCAGTGTTTGCTTTCTGAGTTTCCCTCACTCTCTGTCCCCACTTTCTCGAGCACGGTGACGAAGCATGGGGTGGAGCATTACATAACTACAGTAGGGCCCCCAGTGTTCGTGCGCGCTGCCTCGACCCTGCCAAACTGGCTGTCGCTCGGGAAGAATTTGCCACCATGGAGCGTCTGGGCATCGTGCAGCGTTCGAACAGTGCCTGGGCTTCTCCGTTACACATGGTGCCTAAATCTGATGGTCGGTGGCGACCTTGTGGGGATTTCCACCGTCTTAATAATGTCACAGAGAACGATCGTTATCCCATTCCCCACATCCAAGATTTTTCCGCCCATCTTGCGGGGACCTCGGTTTTTTCGAAGATCGATTTGGTATGGGGATATCACCAGGTTCCCGTGCGCGCGGAGGATGTCCCCAAAACCGCCATAATTACACCTTTCGGCCTTTTCGAGTTTCTGCGCATACCGTTTGGCCTGAAAGGTGCCGCCCAAACCTTACAGCGGTTGATGGACCCGTCTTGCGCGGGCTGCCCTTTGTTTTTGTATATCTTGATAATATACTGGTGGCCAGCAGCTCGAAGGAGCAGCACATGTTCCATCAGCGTCAGGTTTTTCAGCGTTTGGCGGAGCATGGACTGATTATTAATCCGTCTAAATTGTTTGGGTTGCCCGTTCTCGATTTTCTTGGGCACCGTATTTCCGCCGAGGGCGCGGTTCCGTTGCCTGACAAAGTCCGAGCTGTTTCGGAATTTCCGCGTCCCACAAATGTTAAGGCACTGCAGGAATTTTTGGGGATGGTGAATTTTTACAACCGTTTTCTCCCCAGAGCGGCACATCTGCTGAAGCCCCTTTATGGGGCGTTAAAAGGTAAGAAAGCTAATGACTCCGTTGACTGGTTTCCGGAAAGCATCCAAGTGTTTTCTGATGCTAAGTCAGCGTTAGCTAATGCTACCCTTCTGGCCCACCCATCCCCCTCAGCGCCGATTGCGTTGACCACATAGCGGTGGGTGCGGTGCTGGAACAGCGAATCTCGGGTGTCTGGCAACCGCTCGCCTTTTTCAGCCGTACGCTACGTGACAGCGAACGCAATTACAGCGTTTTTGACAGGGAGCTACTGGCGCTCCACCTGGCGACTCGTCATTTCCGGTTTTTTCTCGAGGGTCGTCACTTTACCGCATACGTGGACCACAAACCCCTGACGTTTGCCATGTCCAAGGTTTCTGATCCATGGAGTGCACGCCAGCAGCGCCAGTTGGCAGCCATTTCTGAGTTTACCACGGACATTCGGCATGTGGCTGGTAAATCCAATCATGTGGCTGACTGTTTGTCCCGTGCGCTGGTTTCTCCCGTCTTTCTCGGCATAGACTACTCCGCCATGGCTGCCAATCAGAGCGGTGACCCGGACATCCTCGCGCTTAAATCCACCCAGACGGGCCTCATACTAGAGGACAGACCCGTGCAGGACGGTGGTCCCCTCCTCGTCTGTGACGTTTCCACCGGCCGCCCTCGCCCAGTGGTTCCCGCTTCCTGGAGTCGTCAAGTTTTTGACTCGGTACATGCTCTCTCTCATCCAGGGGTCCGGGCCTCTGTTAAACTGGTCAGCTCTAAATTTGTTTGGCCAGGCCTTCGCAAATCTGTTAAGGAATGGGCGTCCGTGTGCATTCCCTGCCAGCGTGCGAAGGTTCATAAACACACCAAGGCGCCCCTGGAGCCGTTCTTCATACCCGGCAAACGTTTCGATCATGTGCATGTCGATCTGGTGGGTCCTCTGCCGCAGTCACAAGGTTTTACGCACCTTTTGACTGTTGTTGACCGGACCACCAGGTGGCCGGAGGCGGTCCCCCTGGCGTCCACTACCGCAGCAGTGGTGGCCAAGGCGTTTTTGTCAAGCTGGGTCTCGCGTTTCGGCCCACCCGTGGACATGTGGCGGACCACCAGGTGGCTCCACTCACACCCAAGTTGAAGGGAAGTGTTGGGGTGGAGATTTTGGCGCTCACTATATGTGAAGTTCTGAGAGTCAGTTAATAAAATTGGAGTGAGACACTGAGACCTCTCCTGTCGTTATTACATACCTCCACAATAGCATTATTTCCTCTTTGTTTATCTGAGAGCAGAATTTCCATGTCAGCATTGCCTGACCCACAGGGGGCTTAAAGCTGTCATTGAATTGCATGTATGCAGGAGATATGTGAGCATGAAAACATTTTGATAACATGAATCAACCCCATCCTGTATTTTAGACAATGTTCTTGTATTTATAATGTTTTAAGACACTGGAAAAAAGGAAAAAAGATGCTGCTGACATCATAGTCAGAGAAACTGCTGGATGTATGTCATTTAAAACATCAGCCAACACTAAGCTCTGTGCTCAGCATGAGGACTTTTAATCTCCTCAGTAAATTCTGCAGTCTTGCTTTGTTAGCAAATGTCTAATGCAGAAGCTTCAACATTCACAAGTGGGGAACAGAGCAAAAAGAAAAACTCAAAAAAGCCGCAGCCTTCTAGTTGAGAACTAACACTCATTTTTGTAGTAGTCGACTGAGTGACTTGTTCAGGAGGAAAGGACTCTATATGTTCATCCAAAAGTCCGAGGTTTAATCTCCTGCTTCCTGAGTTATCATGTCAAATTATAATTGGACATTATACTAAACCACAAATTGCCACTTATGTGTGATGATGACTTAGCTGGTCAATATCTGACTGCGTCATCTGCATAAAGCTAGCAGCTGGACTCTGGACAACAGGCAGGAAGGTTATTGATAAATAAAATTAACAGCAGTGGACCAAGGATTGATCCTCGGACCACTGCTCCTTGATCTTTTAAAAATTGGAGTAACTATTGCCTTCATTCACCCCTTGAATACAAATCTGAATCTGGTGGTTCCACAGCTGTTCTATAGCTGTTAGTTATAGTTATAGCTGAAGAATTGAAATGTGTTAATTGTTCTAGTGGCTGTATTTCAATAAGGAGAGATCACTTGGAAGAAATGAACATGATTTTATGAGATAAAGAAAATATTATACATGGAAGAGCAGAACAGAATCCCAGCAGTGATACGATTTAGGGATGGACCCTCCAGAGTCGAGGCACTGGTGATGGTGATGATGCAGACTGAGGCTTGACTATAGCTCTGGCTGAGGTGAGTGAGGCAGAGATGAGGAGGACGTGGGATGCACAACAGAGATTCTGAAAGGGAGAATGACAGAGAGCAGAGATTTAAACCAAGCAGAGCCGGAGGCTGATTGGCTCAAAGAAGGCGGGAGAGAAGATAATTGGACTAGAGTAATGAGGTCAGTATTGAGATAGGCTGCTTTTCCATGCAGTCAAACTCACAGGAAAGCAGGCAGATGAGTGATTATAGAGTTTCCTTACGGAGCTTCATAAAATATTTGTTACATTCATGTGCCGTTGATCCCTTATTTATCACACTAACATTTTTATCAAGTTCTTTACTTTTCTTTCTGCCAGATTATATATTAACTAAAATCGTAAGTGTTTCTAAATGGAAACAATGTAAAATTTGGATTTTCCTTCACACTGGGATATGAGACTTTTGCTTTGCACAATTTCATGACAATTCCATGACTTTCACACACTTTCAAAGATCAAATAATCTGTATTACATTACCTGATCAACCTGATAACACTGTTTTCAGAGCCAAATCTTATTTTTACATAGAATTTATATGATAAAGATTCATATGTCGATATTTAACCTTGTTAAATCTGTTTACATTTCATAACTCTTGGTATCTTTAGCTAGTTATCAAAGGGGATTCCAATTCATACTATGTCCAAGGCCAAGTTCTAATTTTGCAGTCATAGTTTTTAGTCTTTTAGTCTAGTTAAGGTTAAGGTTAAAGTCGTATGACCAGACAAACAAGTTATTTCTCTGCCATATCAATTAGGGCTCTACTCTTTTAATTTGTAGAAATTGAATTTTGACATAATAATTTTCATTTTTTGCTCATTAGTTTGATCAAACCAGTTAATAATATGGACATCATAAAATATTGCTTCTTTGCAACGATTCAACCCTTTCATTACATCTTGTAATTATACAGAACAGCAATATTAAAAGTCGTCCTATACTAGAAAACAAATTACATTTAGAGCTACATTCAAGGGGAATGTTCATTTCTATTTCACTGCATTTGTATGTGAATAAAAATCGAAGTGTCTTTTGGAGATCATTACCAGAAAATGCCGCTTGATCCTGGCTCAGATCATGTCTTTCAAACAGGTGCTGCGGCTCCTCTCCAAACACATCAATCACACCACGGGTGCCTTTGCCTCTGCAGCTCCACACCCACCCTGGGAGACCAGATCACCCACCTGCTGCACTCCGAGCATCCGCATCAAATTGAGGTTGCCTCACAGACGGTCTTGTATTAAGATGTATGTGTCCTCAGCTAATAATAGTAAGATAAATAGAATTCTTTGCACGCGCCACTTATGATAGCATTTTGTTTACTGCAAGTTGATCTTTATCTTCTCATTTTTGCTCAGTCTCAAAGAAAGAACGGCCATTTTTATGTTGATATACTTGTCATCTGTTGGCTTTAACCTAGATCTGATAAGAAGCATTACTAGTAGGCAACCAAGTGATAGAATACAAGCTTTCTGTTGATCATAAAAAAGAAAACCACACAAACAGACTCTGCTGGACAATAACACTATAATACATATATCACTGATGTCATACTTGCTGTGATAGCGTTAGAGAAAATGTCAGAATACGGAGGGTTGTAGTGCAAACCAACAACCCACTCACCCACTTTTAAGAAGACACATTTACCAACACACAGTCCCCAATTAATAATAATTGGCTGTGAAATATGGTTGTCAAAGCTTGCTGCTCTTTGCTTTCTATAAATAAGATGAGCCAATTTTTTGAAGTGTTTTTCCAACTATAAACCTTTTCAACGCAGTGAAAAGGTGAGAACATTCAACAGTACCGGAAGCCTTCTCTGTGACAAAGACAAAGGGCCATATCAGAACGCTGCTTAGTCCTAATGTTTTTTACACTCCTTTCTATGAAGCGCCTTGAGGCGACTTATGTTGTGATTTGGCGCTATATAAATAAAATTGAATTGAATTGAACTTACAAAAATCTACCTTCCAGTTACAAATCCGTTTTCTGAATGCAACATTCTTGCTAAAACATTCACTTTACTTAGATATAAAAATGTGTTTAATGGTGCTCTTCATAAAAAGCCAAGTTATTTAAGTCTTTAGAAAAAATGATGTCATCAGGGTATAACCTTTAAAAATCTAACCTTTCCAATGTACTTCTTCTTTCTTATCAAATAACACTGAGCCCATCTTCAACCTCCGCAGTAAACTCGATGAGCAAGAAATTGATATATTCTGGGAATAAGAAATGCAAGTTCAAGCTGGATGAAAAGTTGTCCTAGCACTCTACAAACCATAAAAACACCTTGAGCTTCTCTTGTCATCCTGTACACATATGTCAAAAACACCAACATCAACATCTGAACTCTGTTTTTCAGCATTATGTTTGTAGTGCTGAGTGTTCGTCCTGAGTGACAAAACCGTTTCATGCAGACTGGAGAGGATTCATTTATGCACACTCTTGACTGATGACAGTTGGACTGACAGGGGATGAATGCAAAGAAAAGCTGGGGGCATCATACCCAGCAGCACTGAGGTGCCAGTACATCAAAGAGAAAAGCACGTTTTTTTTTTATACAGAGGGGAGGATAACAGGACAAGCTTCAACCCTGACAGTTCACCACAGTGCTTTTGTAGATTACCGTTTGGTCTTTCCCAGGCGGACACGAGCACAAGCTGACAGAACACACATCAGGGTATCTCTCCGTGTTAGCTGAAAGAAACAGCAGAAGTCAAAACAAAGGTTGTGTCAGATGTTTGCTGGGCCTGTGACTCAGGGTCAATGCACAGCAGAAAGAAACATCAAAACTTTGATGTAATATTCTTCTTGGTAGGCTGATTCTGAAATCTTATATCTAAAAAATCATACAAAATCAATATATTTTAAACACAGGTTTAAATTTGTTTTACAGCCCTGATTGGTATAGTAATTATTCACCAAGCATTATAAAGCATTTACTTCTTCTTCTTGTGTAAGATTATTCTTAACTCATTTCTCTTTTTTCAGTTGTCTTACTGTCATGAGTCTTCTGTGCATAAAATTGCTTTGTAAGAAATTTCTGTTTTTTATAAATAAACCAGAAATCGATCATAGTGTTAGTTCAGCAAAGCTGCAGAGCCATGGCCCCGAATGGTCTGTAGTAAATACTTTTATCAAAGCTGCATTTTTATTTGTAACAATAAGAAGTGATATATGCATACAATCAGACATGTTGCAATAACATGTTAGATTATGATTTTATATTTTTTCCTTAATTTATAAGTGTGGCATCCATATTATATGTTTTTATAAGGTTGTTTAAAGTGCTCTTCATTTTAAAGCATAAATCTGTTAAAGCAAATAACAAGCAATTAATAAGACAATTTGTGTTGAAGAGAAACCTGTGAAGGTTTTGTGTTTAAACTATTACGTGGGCATCTAGCTTTGACAGTGTCCAAAGAAGATTTCATGATGATAAATATGTACTTTGACAAGGACAAATTGCTGTATTACAATTAGGGCTGGCAGCAGCTACTCATCAGTCACAGACAACAGTTTTGATCTTGTGTGCTCTGCCATTCAAACCAAAACCACATTGACTTCTCGAAGCCATCTATGAACTACTTAGACACAAAGCAAGAAAGTTTTCTTTCTACTCAGGCATGGTGCAGTTTCGAAACACACACTTTCTATCTCACACTGTAGCTCTCTTTCAATAGTTTCTTTTGGTTTAACAGTCTGGCAGTGTAGGAGTAGTTTGCTGTGCTGTAGTTACAAATATTTTCAGCAGAAAGGGGCAGGAAAACTCTGAAGAGTACTTACTCAACACTAAATGGTGAAACTAAGCAACAAAGTGGAGCACTTACCAGATAAGGAGCTAAACTATTTTGCTCCTTAGAGTTTGTGAAACCCAAAACCTCGATTCATCATATGGGCATGAACCGTTTCCGTCAGATGATTACTGTAATTCTGGAACCCTTATATTATTATTATTATTAATTACTGTCTATAAATATAAATTGTAGTTGCTTTGATTTTTCTTTTTTTAATTTATTTATTTTTTTTACGATATAGCAAGAAAAGTATCAAATGGTTACACATTGTTATATACATGGAATCCCACCAATTCACCAACCAGGCAAAACAAAACATGATATTGTCTGAAAATAGATGTTTTCTCTCAAAAAGATGTAAAACCTATAAACATATAAATTATCCAGGTCAAATTGAGCCACATCGTGAAGGAACAGTATGTAAGGCTTAATTTTTCCTTAATAAATAATTTCCCCCAGGGATCAATAAAGTATTCTGATTCTGATAATATCCCTCTGATAAATGTGCAACCATGTTTATACTGTGTTAACTTCTGTTGTTCACTTAATGATGTTTAGTCTTCTTCTGTTATTTTTTTCAGTCTCTTACAATGTCACACACTTGACTGACACCAGCTGTCAATATGATAAACTGATCCCTGCAACAATGTAGTAAAATTTCCATTACTTTTATGCTGTTGGTGTCTGTTCTAGTGGAACACAAGATAAAAGATATAAAGAATATCTTTTTTTTTTTTATCTTTTATCTCTGCAGAACTACACAGTGGATAGAAAGCACTAAAAGGAATCACTAGTTGTAGACCTTAGCCATTTAAAGCTGTTGAGAATCTCCAAGTGACCTCGTGTCATCACACCAAAGTTCACAAACTAAAATTATTTTTCACAGTGATAGGAAGCAAACAAGTAAAAACACAAATAGACAGCAAATCTGGAGGGAAAGCAACAGTAAGTCTGCACTCTAACACGCACCCTGTCAATTAAATGTAACTGACATGTTTTCAGTGAAGATAAACCTGACCTCTCTGTGCTTCATCTACCCTGCCCCACCCACACATATCCATCTCCAGTTATCTCATGGGATGCCAAGCACACTGGCCTGCCATCTACAAATAAGCCTGTTTAATTACAGCTAAATGTTGCTTTCACGCAGATTCATAAATTACAGTCCATATTATATATAATAATCGCAATAAATTAGTTTGATCTCATATGATAAATTGTAACAAATATGACTTGTTAAGAACACACAAACACACACAGACGCAGACAAAACCATCTGTGAAAGTGGGCTGCTAAACCCAAGATTTCTGCACATTTTAAGATGCAAATTTTGTTTTATTTACATTATTAAAACCTTTGCAATTTATGTCAACATGAAATGTGTTTTTACAAAATGTACTATTTGTTTTTGGAAACCACTTCTTAGATTTTGTGGTTATTAATTCACATGCAAAAAGGTGGGTATGTACAAAACAATGCAATTATGGATATGAAAGGATTTTCTTTTATCATTTAATTGAAAAATGCAGAAATAAAATATATCAAAATGATTAAAAAAACATATTAAATTTTAAATTTGTATCTGTAACACCTTTTCCTTGCTTTTTTTGGACATCATTGTGTTTACTTGTGTAATGCACCATTGCTTCTTTTGCAACACTCTGCAAGCATTTATGAACTGAGGAGCCCATTAAAGCTGAGCTTTAATTTGATACAAGATTTTTGCTGCTCAAAACATTACAGCAACTATCAGATGAGGCCACATATATAGCACGCATAGCAAGTATTTATATGACATTAGATTTAGGGAAAAATTGCATATATATCCATTCATACATCATTAAATTCTCTCCAGCTTCAGAGATCCAGTTCTGATTAAGGTGCATCAACTACCACTGAGACAGGATGTAATTCAACTTAATAGACTCCCTGCTGAAGCATAAATCTCTGTGGCTTTAGAATTCAAATTCAGTTTGACTGCAGCTATATAAATACAAAAGTATTTTAATGCAGACTGAGACTGTGTAAACCAGCCTAACAGCCACACAACAGCTTGTGTTTTCAGCTTCACCTGCAGAATGGTGGTGCAGGGAAACATTACCATTGGGGAACAGCACATAGAAAGAAAACACTGAGCAGAGGTTGAGATAAGGTAATGTGCTTCTGGCTGCTCTATCTCAGTTCTGCCCTCCAGTCCAAAAGCAGCCTTCCAGTCTTTCATCTGATTGCATATGCATATCAGTGTCACAGACAAACAAGCACTTGTGCTGCCTACAGAGCTAACTTTGTTTTGGGGTTGTTTTTGTGTCTCTTCCATAAGATTGCGACTTCATGCGCTTCCAGCCCTCTAAAACAATACTCCCTCAGTAGGAATAATTTAATTTGTTGCGATTTTCCCACACAGAACATTATCTTTGTGAACAACACTTGAGCAATCACTCAGTAATTTTGTTCAGGCTGTCCAAAGAGATTAAGGAAATCACATCTTGGAGGAAGCACGACGAGTGCAAGGCTCAACATGCAGTCGCAGTGTACGACTTCTCCGAGCGCCATGCTTAATTTGTGTCACTCCCAAAAGTTGGTGGCGATTTCTTTTCCTCCACCCATTTGCAACGCCTCAAGAGGAGGGTGGTAATCACTGCAATTACGTTTCTCTAATTAAGGCTTTGCTTGGTGGTGTCTTAATGGACCGCACAATACTGACAAATTAATCCATGCTCCGATAATAAATCTGATTTGACAAAGCACAAAATCATTAACCTCATGACCCGCTGACAGTATCCAGCAAAGTGTGTGAGATGCACTGATTGGCTGCAGCTGGGTATAGGGCTCTCGCTGGCATCCATCACTGAAACAATTACATTTTTACTCGCAGGTCTTTTGTGTTTCCATGATATTTAACATGTTATCACGCTGTCAGCAAAGCAGTTAAAGCATTTTTAACACTTGATTAAACACTTTCTGTTTTAATCTCAAGAATCAACAAGAAAAAACATTTGCTTTTAGGTATTAAAACCTAACATAAATTAATAATAAATAATAAATAAATTAGTAAAAGCAAGAGTCAACAAGTGATAACACGAGGAGGTCAGATGCACAGGGTAGCAGGAACACATCCACTCTCACTGCCGCTCCACCGGGACATGGTCCAAAGTAAGGAGCTGAGGGTCATCAGAATTTCCCTGATGGCTCTTCAGCTAAACATCGTAGCACAGATGGTGGTGTAGCAAACCTAGAGCGAGGCGAAAGGCACAGTTACCTTTATCCATGTAGTTTAAATGCATCTCTAGAGACAATGATTACTGCAATTAGAACCACACACTGTTTTACTCTGTCTTTTAGAGATTTACCCATGGCACTTCAAAGACCAACACGTCTGTCTCACTGGGAACATGGCCATATGTGGTGGGAACCCAGGCAGATCTCATACAAGTGTCAAAATCCCCTTTGAACTCTGTCACTGCTGCTCAGCTACAAAATACACAGTTTTAAGATTGCCTACGACCATTCTGACCCCCACTGGTGGATGTAAAATCCATTTTAATAGATACAATATGGATCAAAATTGAAACAACTGTAATGAATCACCATTAGGAGCAAAATCTGGGATTTTTTTTTTTTCACTTTCTGTATTTTGGGTAAATTGTCTGATCTTCAGCTAAAAGAAAAGCACATCTAATTGTTTTTTTGACTGTCAAAAGTCAAATGGTTTGATCCAATTTAACCTGGGCCATAAAGATGATAATTTCTTTAAGGATGTGGACCTTGTAACAAAGGTGATCCCATCATCAGAGAATACAATTAATGGACAAAAGCATATGGAGACAGAGGCTTTGCCTGTTTGGATGTCAGGTCTGGGTTTCCTTTGACCCTACTAGCCTGAGCCCAGCAGGAAAAGTTTTATTTTAGAGGGTGAACAGCAGTACAATTTCATGCCATTGTTCTCTTTTTGCGTCTCTCTCTCTCTGTTTTTCTCCGACTTGCTGCAGTACTGCTATCACTCTCTCCACCTACATGTTTACAGCACAGGGAACCCTTTTGTTGAAAGCTGTTAAAAGCAATTCTGGGAAATACAAGAAACTGCTAACTGTGGCAAAAGTTGACAATGGAGGCTGAGAGGAAATGGGTACACGAAAAATGTAAAACACAACAATTCAGCTACAGGATCACAAGTTGGATATCAGACAGCTCTGAAGGAGAACAATGTCATGGTGTCTGAGGGTGGTGTACCTGACTGTCACTTGAGCCCAGATCAGAAGGACAGCTCTCATCCATCCTGCATTATTACATTATCATTTGACCCTGTTGGGAAAAGAGTTTTAATTCTGATAGGAATTAAAACTCTTAATTCTGATAGGAAAACATAGCATGATAAGTTGACACATATCATGCTATGTTTGCATTGTACTTCATGAAAACAGAGAAATTACAATGCACGAAGATGGAGAACACAAGCCCCAAACAAGTCCTGTTATATAACTGTATATAGGTAAGTTGAAATGAGCTATTTTTAGGATAATTAACCAGAATTTGATCACAATTCTTCATCTTCCACTGGACTGTAATCACTAATTTAAGCAGTGTTGTGCTTTGTGGGGAAAATGGCTTCATCTCCAAAAGCAGGTCATCTTTCTGGATGACCTGCTTTTTAGTCCACATCATGCTTCCCATGCTTCTCACAGTTTAGTCACTCTCTGTGTTACTGCTCGCGCCTGTGTTTCCTTTGGGCTCCAACATTTCGGTCCAAGTTTAAATGGACCGCCTCTCCAGGCTCTCTTCTACCTGCTACCTGCTCTCTGCTCTAACTAGAGATCACAGTGTTGCCTCAAGGAGTCAGATAATATAACCAAAAGAGGGGGTAGCGTGAGGACTCATTCACAAACTCAACAAGGATGAGGTGTAATATCACACAAGACTGAGGGGGGTATCTTATTGGTTTGAAGAGGGCACGCAGAAAGATGATTGGACTACAGCTATGATGCTAACATTGAGTTTTACAGCGTGAGAAAGTGGAAGTAACGTAATGGATAGACTAGCAGCCAAACACCTGGGAAAGCAGACAGCTGAATGATTACAGATCTTCCTTATTGAACGCACGCATAAGCTTCATCACTAAAAAGAGAAGGAAATGAAAGGCACCACTGCCTCCCTCTGTCTCACAGTATGAGACAAAGGGAGACATGAAGAGAAACACTGGGGAGGCTATTACTACTACCGGTACTAGAAATGAAGAAAAATACCAGCAAAACACAGAAAAATAAAACTCATCTAGAACAGGCATGCAGTAAACAGAGCTTGGACTCTGTGATGTTACAAGGAATCAAAAACAGTTGATTATAAAGAAAACAAAACAGGAATCTAAAACTGAAAATCTTAACAGAAACTCAGACTAGAATATATAAACTAAGAACTAACTTCAAACTAGACAGCAAGGATCAAACAAGGACCATGACATAGATGGCTAAAACCTTAGCTTTGGTGATTAGGTTATAATTGGACTGGAAAGGGAAACAGGGAAGGAAATCCATCAAATCAATGATGGGGCCGCACAAACAGAGCAGTACAAAGATGCATATAGAAGTTACATAGAAAATCTGGTCACGTTTCCCTACCACATGGACCCCGAGTGGATGAGCATAAGTGAGCTTGGACAGAATTGGATTGTGGATTGTTTGATTGATTGAATCTTTATTTTGAACACGTTGAAAAGGTACAACAACATAGAATTAAAAAGAGACAAATGAACAAAGCAAAACAAAAGGAAAACAAGCAACCACAACTACAAATAACTTTCATGTTCAAAGAGGAGCAGGAAGAAGCATGAACTTATTTAATCCCACCCCTTTTCCACTACCTAGTAATCAATAGACTACAGAAATACCTCCTTGCAATTACATTATATGTTACATGTATTTTTATTTCTCTCTCTATCTATCTATCTATCTATCTATCTATCTATATATATATATATATATATATATATTAGGGGTGCAACGATATTCGTATCGATATTGAACCGTTCGATACAGTGCTTTCGGTTCGGTACGCATATGTATCGAACAATACAACATTTGTAATTTATTTTATCAATTTTCCTTCTGACGATGCTGTCTGTGTGGAGCGCTCAGTGAATCTGTGTTCGACTACTCCGCCTAGGCTGCACTGTCGAGCGCAGATCCACTGAGCGCAGATCCACTGAGCGCTCCACACAGACAGCATAGTCAGAAGGAAGAGCACAGGGCAAGCTAGCGAGACAGAAGTTAAGCTCTCCTTGCAACAGGCAAATTGACCCTCATTCAGATCTGGCGTTTGGAATTATTTTGGTTTTCATGTGACGTATGACCCTGAAGGTAAGCGAGTCATGGACTAAAGTAAAACAGTATGTTGGATGTGCCATGCAATGCTCAATTACATTGGTGTGAACTAGTGTGTTAGCGCAGTTAGCTCGTTAACGTGTTGGCCGTCTAGCCCCATGCACGGAGCGATCGGCGGTAGCTCGTTAACGGAGATTTGCCGTGTTGTGGCGTTAAGGTCATTTCAACGAGATTAACCTGAAAGCACTAGTGGGAACACAACAAATATGACTGCACATTTACACCGACATCATCCTAGTGCAAAGACAAAAACAACAAGCATGCTACTAACTTTAGCCGAGTCATTTAGACAGCTGTTAGCACATGATTCTCCTTATGCTGCTGAGAATATAGCCCAGAAGAAGCGGATAGTATAGCTTTTATTTTGGAAAGAGCCATTTCTCTGTAATAAACTCTCTTTTCCAAAGATGAGTGATTCCTCAATCAGATACAGGGCTTGCAATATCGCTAGCCCGACGTCCCGGAGCTAGCGATTTTTTCAGTCGGGCTACCAAAATCTATCTCTTCCCTGCCCGTTGGGCTATTGTAGGAAAAATATATGTCAATGCTTTTGCATTCTTTCAGAAATGTAGCTGGGTAATTATGTCATTGGCATCGGTGAGCCACTGTCAATATGTGACATATTGAAGTCGCGTTTGAATTTGCGCTTGTTTTTTTGCTTTCACTTTGCAATCGTGCGAACTGTGTATAGAGAGCGACAGCACTGATCTGTGAGTGATGATAATTTGTGCACCAATTCCTCTGACATCGTCTTATTAATCGTTAGCTTACTATGCAAACATGACAAGTGAAATCTCCCGCAGCTTAAACATGTGAAAGGTTGATCGCGCAGAGAATCGCTGAGCTTATGTGAGTGCGTGTGTAAAAGCATTTCAGTTCTGCTGAGCCAAATAAGACAGGTCAGGGTGAAGAAGTGACAGCCAAAGAAAAGCTTACCACAAAACGGAGAAGTTATGACAAATCAGACTATAAGGCAAAAAGAAAGTGCAGCTTTATGGTTTCATGGACAAAATAATTTCTGTGGCTGCAATATGACGAGCTAAATAACCAGGGCTGCACATAAGTGGTCCGCAGGTGCGCATTCGCTGTCAAAATAAAAAACGCGCACAAGGGTTAGGGTTAAATTTAAAAACTGTACTTTTGAGTTAAAATATATATTTATAATTTTAATAAATGACAAATTAAAAATGCATGAACATTTTTTTGTATCGAAAAAATATCGAACCGTGACACCAAAGTATCGAACCGAACCGTGAATTTTGTGTATCGTTGCACCCCTAATATATATGTATGTATATATATATATATATATATATATATATATATATATATACATATAGAGAGAGAGAGAGAGAGAGAGAGATTAGGGGTGCAACAATACTCATGCCAATATTGAACAACAAAATAATAAAAAAATAAATAAATCTATCTGATGGAGAAATCACTCATCTTTGGAAAAGAGAGTTTATTACAGAGAAATGGCTCTTTCCAAAATAAAAGCTATACTATACGCTTCTTCTGGGGTATACTCTCAGCAGCATATTAAACATATCAGGTCCCCATAAGGAGAATCATGTGCTAACAGCTGTCTAAATGACTCGGGTAAAGTTTGTAGCATGCGTGCTTGTTGTTTTTGTCTGCTTCCACTTGTCTTTGCACTAGGATGATGTCGGTGTAAATGTGCAGTCATTATTGTTGTGTTCCCACTAGTGCTGTCAGTGTTAATCTCGTTAAAATGACATTAACGCCATAACGCGGCAAATCTCCGTTAACAAGTTACCGCGGATCGCCCCGTGCGTGGGGCTGGACGGCGTCAACACATTAACAAGGTAACTGCCTAGGCTGCACTCGACAGGTTCAATATCGATACGAGTATTGTTGCACCCCGAATATATACCCATACCAACATACCCGTGCACCCGCACACACATGAAAATATTGGACAAGAACACCCTATCAAATCTCAACCTCCTCCCTGTACCCTGCAAAAGTTGTGAATTGTTGTGAGTCACTGGCTGTGAGAAGAGGAGTTTGGACCTTCCCTACACGGATCTTTCTATGGCTGCCCTGGACCCCTGTTTCTCTCCCTGCACTGTATACAGTATATTCCACCCGGTGTCACCATTGTAAATAAACCACCTTTTGACTTTTACCCAGGGTGAGTCCCGCACTTGAAACCTTGACACTAAGTATGGAAGAACGATAAAGCAGACTAAATAGAAAAGTCTTAGTGGATGAGAAATTTAAATGTAAAAATGTCATTTTTATAAACCTGTTCTACGTTTTCCTTTCCTATCTTTCACCTCTTTTCAAATTATAAATAAACAGTATTTGCATGGAGAGGCATTACAACTTAATGAATTGGGTTATATAAATCAGTCACAGGAATATATATCATAGAAATACTAGGGAGCCAAATGTATGACTCACTAACACAACACAGTCACATTCATTTCATACATTTTGCTAAGGTCTGAGCCTGAGCCAGTAGTCATAATAGGAACACTTTTGCATTATACAAATGTCATTAGCATCAGACTCCCACACAGTTTGCATAGTTTTGTAAAACTGGCCTCTCTTAAGAGATTGTTGCAGTCTGATATTTTACAATAAATGCAGCCTGTGGTGATGTTTGCAGCAAAGGAACGATGATCTTGGTTCCTTTCAAAGTAACCATGCTCTGCACTCACACACATACACTTTCTCAGTAATTCAACATGCTCCCAAGAGACGTTGACAGAGGAATGATCTACAGTGTGGTCTGTTTTGGGAATAGCACTTAGAACTCATCCTAGATATTGTTTGTTTGGTGCATAGTCAATACGGTGGCAGCTCTATCTCTGTGATTGATAAGGCTCTCAGTAGAGGGCCCAACTTTCCATTAGAATGCCTCCCACTGATTTATGCCGTCATGCAAGCAACTCATTTTCTTCTAATCCTTTGGGGTTTTTTAACCCTGTTTACAGTAGGACTTCCATCTTTTCAACCAAAAGCTGCTTTCAATATTCTTTTTCTTGTTCCTTTTGTCTTTCAACATGTTTTCACTCTTGGGAGGCAAATTAAGTGTTGAATACACTTCTTCATTTCATTTTATTTACTCATTTGTGCCAAACACGCCTCACTGTGCAAGGTAACATTGTGCGGTTGTGGCTTGCCACGCACATTTTGTTTGGCAGAGAGCCACAAGGGACGCCATTGAACAGCTGTGACTGGAGTGGTGAGTAGTCCCAGCAAGGCAGACGGAACTACCAGTGCTACAGCGTGTGTGCACGTCTGAGTGTGTGTCTGTTCGGTAACTTAGCAGCCGAGAGGCCATATGGACACTCTTAAAATTGTTTATTTATTCTAGGAAGAGCTGGGCTTTTGCTGTCATTAGCAAATCCTGTAACAAGTTCAGCTAATTCCATTGTCTCGCTGTGCCATTGTCACTGTGTCATCTCTGTAGTGAAATGTAAAAACATGCAAGACATTTTTAGGTAATATTGAAAGGCTTTTAGTGAAAACTTTGTGTTTTTTTTTTTATATTTAGCAGTCATCTGTGTGAATGGAACTGCCCATAGAAAATTTCAAACTCTGCCCCCTTAAGCTCTTTTTGTCATCCACCAAACCCTCATTTAAAAAGAGACAAATTACAGCACCAAGAGTAAATTGCTTGTATGTCAAATTCTGTATGGATGTGAGAGTGTGGTGGACCACAGGGAGCTAAGAATTGTAAATGCATTTCAGTATATTGATGCATGTTGCTTCGCGACACTCTAAATTCATTGTGCACAGTTGTAGCTGTAAATGATGTGTCATGTTGCAAACAGCAAAATCCCAACAAGGAGCATTTTTTCCTTGATGCAGCAAGTGTAAGTGGGCAAGAGGAAACTAAGTTAATTACATTTGCCAGACGAGTGGTGAAGATAGGTGCATAATAGTAGCCTAATTGCTGATACTTGAATCATCACAGATGCAAAATCACACTGTCACAGTCGGGTTCACATGTTCAAACTTTAAATTCCAACATGCAACGTGTTGTATTATGCTATTATTCACCTTTGCATTCTTCTTCATATTTCTTTGAAATCAAGCTGAACGTTTAACGCAATATTACAACTCTGCTTTTGTGCTCATCTTATGTTCTAGTGCTATCTATTTTCCCTGTAGTTTACACATCTAAACTCTACTCCTCCCCTGGTCACTCATGCAGCAATTATCACACAGTATGTGATCATATCAGTAGTGCTTAGGGTGGCATGGTGGTTAGCACTGTTGCCTCACAGTGGGTTCAAATCCAGTCTGGGACCTTCCTGTGCAGAGTGCATAATCTCTGCGGGTACTCCAGTATCTTCCCACAGTCCAGAGACATGCATGGGGCTTAGTTAAGTAACATGACTGTAGGTATGAGTGTGAGTATGAGTGGTTGTCTGTGTTTATGGATCTATTTTTTTTTTTTTAAACCTTGAATGGGCAAACAAAAACTTTCATGATTGATCTTTAGATTGGTTGCCTACAAGGTCTTCTTTCACCATGCAACTCCTCTGCCTTCCTCGTTCTACAAACTCTCTGAGGAAAATGAAGCCTGGGTAGCAGGAAGAACAGGAAGAGCAGACCATTTTTGTTTTATCCAGGAGGTATTGGTTGTTTTCAAAGGTAGCTGAAAATGGTTGATGCTGGAAAAGAAAAAAGAAGATGAGTCCAACTGTCTAAGGAAGTAAAGACAGTGAAGAAAGAGAGAAGGAGAGTCCTAAAAGCCAAAAGTAAAATAAGAGTGACCTATAGACAGCAGCAGAGAGAGCTCTAGAGCTCAACATGGCTAAAAATATAAATATTCATTAGCATTGTTTCTCAAGTAAATCACATAGAACCAGCCAAGCATGCAGGATGAAATGAGATCTTAACAATAATACTATTACTAATAATAATATTAACATTCATGTTGAATATTATGTGTACAATAAGCACAATAAGCATAAGTGTTACAAGAAACATACATTTGCTTCACGTCTAAGCGTCCTCTTTAAGAAACTTAGAGCAGTGGCGCCCCCTACAATCTCGAAGTGTATAGCTCACAGCATTTTCATTCACATGTGAATATCAGCTCTAGGCTTACAGGCGGGGAAGTTAATCCCCAAGCTTGTCAGTTGCCACATATTCCATTTACATTATAAATTCTAGTTAACAGATGTGAACCAGCACTCCCACGGCAGTGCATCTTACTAACAGAAAGCCCACTTTTTATGCAGTGAATGCTCCTTGCAAAATTCTTCGGAGTGTTTTGAAGCTGGCCTAGCTTGCTTACAGTCTGCTGCTGGTTTTCTTTGAGATGTTAAATTCAGTGTAAACTTTTGTAATGACTGAGCCTACACAGAGGACTTTAAACTCTTTAATTGCCTCAGTGTGCAGTAATTGCAAGAAAGGGCCACTTTAATTTCCTGCAAGGTTTATGACGTGCTTTGTGAATTATACATTGTCTTATTGGAGATTCATATATTATGCACTTGCAATATTCCAGAGCTCATTTCTCATTTTATAAAGTTTTGACTCTTATGTCTCAAGTTTGAGACCATGTGTAAAGAAGTTAATATCAAGCCTAATTCAAAACAAAAATGAGAGTGGTTGTTTATGAGATTTCCCCTGCCACTGGAAGAACCGATGCCCTCAGGTGGTGTGTAAGTATTACATAACACACAATATAGGGCAGTGTGGGATGAAGCTAGGAAAATACTTGAGGCAAGAAAGCAGGCAGTGGCTTTCTCCAGGGACCCACATAAGAAAATTGAGAAATGCTCTTCGCGTTGCATTGAAATAGGTTGTTTGATTTTCACATAATTGAAAGAAAAAATATCCAGTAAAGAATGAAAACATTATTTTTTCATAAATAAGGAGCATCGCGAGGTTGTTGCTCTTATATCAAACTCTTTCCAGTAACTTCTTTAGCAAATATATGTCAAAAACTGTACACTAATGGAGTTGCTTAATGTGTTTGCAAAAGTTTTTGCATTCAAAGACACACAAGGTGTTGACGATTTTCAGTTTACTCTTCCATTCTTTTCATCGTCTCGCCAAGACAATCAATGATGAGCAGGCTAAGAGGAGGAAAGTGTCCATGTTTTATTCACTCTCACGGAGTGATATCAGGCCTTGCTGGAAACCCCATCCCTCGTCCCAGGGGCAGAGTGTTGTGGTGTGCTAATGGATTTTGCAACAAGGACGCATCTCTGGGCGGTTTGGAGATGCAATTATGCCGGTAATGGTAGTGCCACTGCAAAATGAAAGCATCAGCAGGAGCAAAAATGATCATATACACAATCCCAGCAGCATGTAGCATGACAAGCTTAATCGCGTGTCTCTAATCCTAACCTCGAATAACATTCTCTTTACGCTGCTGGAAACACATTGTATTGTCCTGATGACCAAGAAAGATGACTATTTTGAGATTATAATCATCGTTTCCGACACCAGAACTTGATGTCTTGTAGTTGACTATGACAAGGTGGGTGTAAAAGGAAATTATGCTGAAATTTTATTGCACCTAAAGTCTATAATTCACGTGACAATCCATTTTCTTACTTATTTTGAGATGAATGTTTTGAGAAGAGGGCTTTTATTGTGAACAGATGATGGATTTCATTGTATTTGTCTCTAATGCAAAATGTACCCCGAGCTAGAAAAACACAAGAGCGAAAAAAGGTTAATATTTCACACTGAGGTTTACTTTACTTTACAGCATGTGAGAGACAGAACATATTGTGTAAAAGACCAAATACTACAGGCAACCTTCAAAGGCACAGAAGGTATAATAATTCTAAGTACAATAGCAGCAAAATGCCTGACATGAAGTTATAATATCTGATCAGCTTTGATGTTAAGTGCACATCTCCTCTCCGACCGTGTGTTCACATGATAAGCACTGTGCCAGTCTGGGAGCTCTAGATGCAGCCACCCTTCTAATCTGCGCACAATGTTTGTTTTCCAACTTTTGTTTTAATGGAGATAAAAATCAATACAAAATTAGGTCAGCAAAGGAGACTCGTTTTTATGGAACTGTTTTATCATCTGCTCTGTAAGCTAATCATCTGTGTATTTTTGGGACACTGTTATCTATCCTTTTCAGAAGATTTAATATGTATAGTATGCACATAAATGATCCACAGCCTACTACAAACAGAATTCAATTCCAGTTTAATGTTATTCAACTGCAGTTTAGCATAGATTCAAAATGATTTTAATTGTCTGGAAGTCCTGTATTTGTACAGACCTGTTTAATATAAGATATAATATATAATATAATATAAGTCTACCTACAAGAGCTGCTTGGCCCTTGGGAGGAATGGTCTGCCCAGCTTGAACCTGAATGGTGTTTTGTTGTCTGACTTCTGTGTTATCCACAGTGTGTGCATCACTAACACTTTGTTGGGTTAGAAAGATTTCTGCATGGGGCACCATAGGCCAAAGGTCAATGATTGATTTCCTAATAGTATCCTCAGATCTGTAGTGGTATGTTCTGGACACTGAAGTGAAGAGGGAAGCAGAGATATTAGCTGATCACCACCTTCTAGTAAGTTAGATTAGGTGGTGGGGGAGAATGCTGGATAGGCTTGGTGAACCCAAATGGACAGTGAGTAGGTCCTGGGAATTTCTTGCAGAAACCATAATGGGGAAGTCCAAGTTGACCATGTTCTTTGCCTCCATTGCTGAGGTGGCTGTTTAAAGCGCTGGAAACATGGTGGTTGATGTGGGTTGTGGTGGTAATCCCCCAACCAGATAGTGAACACCGGAGGTGAAGGGAGCCATCAATCTGAAGGAGTTCTATTGAGCATGGTTAGTTTGCAAGACTCCAGATGTGGCAAAGAGGTACCAGCAGGCAGGCACTGCTCTTGCAGTAGCCAAGGAAAAATCCTAAGTGGAGGAGATAAGTGAAGTCATGAAGCAACCCTTTTAGTTGGCAAACCATCACACAACTCAGGAGGGGGAAGCAGTGTCCTTCCCACACTGTATATAGTGAGGTCTGAGGGACTCTGTTGTCTTCAACTAGTTGTGAAAGGAATACTTTAATGAGCTCCTAAATCTCACTCACACAAAGTCCAGACACAAAGGGGTGATTTGCCCATCACTGGTGGAGGTCATCAAGATTAGGATATCAAATTAATCAGAACCTGAGTGGCAAGATTCACCCTGAGTTTCCCCGGATGTTGTGGTTGTTGTAGTTGACATGCCTCTACAAGATTTTGTGAAAGACAGGGACAGTGCCCCTGGATTGGCAGACTCGGGTGGTGGTACCCCTTTTCAGTAAGGGGGACCTGAAGGTTTGTTCCAATTTTAAAGGGATCACGCTTCTCATCATTCCCTCTATAACAGTCTATAACAGGTGTCGAACTCCAGGCCTCGAGGGCCGGTGTCTTGCAGGTTTTAGATGTGTCCTTGATCCAACACAGCTGATTTAAATGGCTAAATCACCTCCTCAACATGTGTTGAAGTTCTCCAAGAAGCCTGGTAATGAACTAATCATTTGATTTAGGTGAGTTGAAACAGGGTGATATCTAAAACCTGCAGGACACTGGCCCTCAAGGCCTGGAGTTCAACACTGCTGGTCTAAGGTGTACAACGGTTGCCAGAGCCTGGTGCGGGACCCCACCAGGGTGGCCCTTTGTCACAGTTATTTGATTACTAGGCACAGCATTTCATTGTTTTTTGGTAGATGATGTGGTTCTGTTGACTTCCTCGGGCAATGAAGCAGCTGAGGTTTTGGCATCTTTGCAGTTAAACGGCAGAGGATGGAAGGATGGATGGATGGATGTTATTAACCTCTGTCTCTCTTCCACAGCATGTCTTATATCCTGTTTTCCTTCTCTCACCCCAACCGGTCACAGCAGATGGGCGCCCCTCCCTGAGCCTGGTTCTGCCGGAGGTTTCTTCCTGTTAAAAGGGAGTTTTTCCTTCCCACTGTCGCCAAAAGTGCTTGCTCATAGGGGGTCATATGATTGTTGGGTTTTTCTCTGTACCAATGAAGCACCTTGAGGCGACTTTTGTTGTGATTTGGCACTATGTAAATAGAATAGAATTGAATTGAATTGGATCAATGGATGGATCAATGGATGATTTTGGCCATCATATAATATGCTCAACTCTAGCTACACTCTAAACACTGAACTGCATTATCTACTTCCAAGAGGGGTCGTAGTCCAGATACTGACACCTAGTGTTTGATGGAAAACTTCAGTCTGCTGGTGGGACTCAAGCAAGTGGCACACCACCAAAATGGGTCACTGGAAACTGCAATAAGGCATTGTGAAACAGTTCACAACAGACTGAATGCTCCCAGAGAAATATGATTACCATAAAGGGAGAGCAACAGTCTTTGATTGCGACCATTGAACTCCTGGTACACAAAATTACTATTCAGTTCAGAGAAATAGTCTACCTACGTTGTAATTTTCTTTCAGTTTCGTAGCAATACTACAACAAAACTATAAACACAGTATTTTACAAAACCCAAACATGAAATTCAGTTTAGAAGAGAAACAGCATTTTTGTTTTCTGTGTGTACATGATACTCCATAAATCAGTGAGAGGTGGAGCTGCAGATATTCTTAAGTGCTGAATGGAGTTTGAGGTCTGATGCAGAATGCACACGAGGTGTAATTTATTCTCTTCCAGGCTGGCCAGTTTCAAGACAAAAAATAGCAGTTGCCCAGAAGTTTTATCATTTTATCTTTGCAGGGATAAAATTACTTCCATGTCGAAGTGGGAACCCAGTTTTACACCCTTTTCAACAGACTACACAATTACTGTCAAGGCTGCAGTCAGAGCAGTGAAAAGTGCTGGAATACAACCTGTTCTTGGCTTTATCTTGGTGTAAAGTAGCTGAAGGAACTGTCAGTGAAACATGAGCCCTCACAAAGCTAAGATGTGCTGGAGTTGTAATTTTTAAGTTCGTTGACTCAAATGTAACCATGCGTAAAAGAAGTGGCAGTAAGTACTGGTACGTGCAGCCTTAAGTAATGCTATAGAAGCGGGTGGCATTTTCTCTGTTATTCAAATAATTAACTTTTTCTGATAAACTAACACTTTCTTACAAGTTAAATTAGAGAGCATCTTTACTGGAATATTTTTATTTTTATATTGAAAGAGAAATGTTCTGAGAAATGGCACTTGACTGTAACAATACCAAAACTTTAAAGTAACTTTGATTCCAACTTTTATACAGTAACCCAAAGTGAATTCAATATTCACTTTGGGTTACTGTGAATAGAAGCGATGGCTTCTATTCACAGTAGAAGAAGCCATCGCTTTTTATTTGTTCATACTGTGATAAAATAAATCAGTTTGTACCCTAAACATTACTTTGCATAAAAAGTAATTTTTAGACACAAGTGATTTTTGTGTCTAAAAAAAAAAATCATTTGTGAAAAAAAATAAAACATTTTGAAACAAATTAGATGTGACGCACCAAACTAGCCTAAATAAGTTTGGTCTTGCAGTGGACTGTTCATTTGCTGAGGATAGCTTTTTAGGCCTGTCCTTCTTTTCTTTTGTTCGCCACTTGTCCAGAACTTTTTTCTAACGACACACTGCACAGCATGCTGAGTTATATTAGTTTTCAGCTAATAGCTCTTTGGGAATCTCTTTGTTGGTGCAAAAGTACTCTATGTCTGTCAAAATGTGTTATCTTTATCCTTTTTTGTAGATTTGAATAAAGAAATGGAAGAAAATTATATGTTTTAGTAGAGGTTGCTAGTAACAAAGTGCCTAAAGCTGTAACCCCAGCATTATTTGGACTGAGCCCTAGTATCGTGTCCAAATTGAAGGCCAAGTTCCATACAAGATGACACTATAAAAAGATCATTTCCTCACCCTATCAGCACTTAGCACCTAATCCCATATCCCCACAGTCTGGGAGTGAACTCTATCCTCCAAAATGACAACACTCGCTCCCACAGAGCAGGGTCTATCGGAGATCATCTCCAAAATTTAGAGAGGAGGACAGGAGAGGATGGAATGGCCTTCAGTCCTGACCTCAATCCCCGGTGAACATTTGTGGGATCAGTTTGGGCATAATGTTCGTCCCTGAGTGTCCAACACATAATGAATGATGTTACAAGTAGTATAAGCTTCTTCCCCACACCCTCTCATGTCTTTCACAAGGCTCAAGATGAACCTGATTGCATCTATGAAAAGCACACTTTTCCACTGGACCTGCCAATTCTGGTATTCCGTGGCCATCTGTGCTCCATGGTGCAGTGAGCACAGGGCCCACTAGAAGACTAGCTGTACAACCTCTGTAGGGTCCGGGTATTGCCTCCTGCTACCGGTGTTATCACAGACCCTGAATGTTGTGGAAGTTTTCCATTAAATAAAGCCTGCAGACGAGCGGTGAGCGGTAGCTAACATTCTTTAAAATGAAAAGAACAGAATTAGAATGAGAAGAATCGAATTTGAATGAAAACAACGGAATTTGAATGAAAACAACGGAATTTGAAAAGAACGGAATTTGAATGAAAACAAAAGCATTAGAATGAAAGCACGGGAATTTGAATGAAAACAACGAAATGTGAATGAAAAGAAGAGAATTTGAATGAAAAGAAGAGAATTTGAATGAAAACAACGGAATTTGAAAAGAACGGAATTTGAATGAAAACAAAAGCATTAGAATGAAAGCACGGGAATTTGAATGAAAACAACGAAATGTGAATGAAAAGAACAGAATTTGAATGAAAAGAAGAGAATTTGAATGAAAACAACAGAATTAAAATGAAAACAACGGAATGTGAATGAAAAGAATAGAATTTGAATGAAAACAACGGAATTAAAATGAAAACAACGGAATGTGAATGAAAAGAAGAGAATTTGAATGAAAAGAAGAGAATTTGAATGAAAAGAACGGAATTTGAATAAAAACAACAGAATTTGAATGAAAAGAACAGATTTTGAATGAAAAGAAGAGAATTTGAATGAAAACAACGGAATTTGAATGAAAAGAACAGATTTTGAATGAAAACAAAAGAATTTGAATAAAAAGAGTAGAATTAGACTGAAAAGAAGAGAATTTGAATGAAAACAACGGAATTAAAATGAAAACAACGGAATGTGAATGAAAAGAACAGAATTTGAATGAAAAGAAGAGAATTTGAATGAAAACAACGGAATTTGAATGAAAAGAACAGATTTTGAATGAAAACAAAAGAATTTGAATAAAAAGAGTAGAATTAGACTGAAAAGAAGAGAATTTGAATGAAAACAACGGAATTTGAATGTAAACAAATTAATTAAAATGAAAACAACGGAATTAAAATGAAAACAACGGAATTTGAATGAAAACAACGGAATTAAAATGAAAACAACGGAATTTGAATGAAAAGAACGGAATTTGAATGAAAACAACGGAATTAAAATGAAAAGAACGGAATCGGAATGAGAAGAATCAAATTTGAATGAAAACAACGGAATGTGGATGAAAAGAACAGATTTTGAATGAAAACAAAAGAATTTGAATAAAAAGAGTAGAATTAGACTGAAAAGAAGAGAATTTGAATGAAAACAACGGAATTTGAATGAAAACAACGGAATTAAAATGAAAACAACGGAATTAAAATGAAAACAACGGAATTAAAATGAAAACAACGGAATTTGAATGAAAAGAAGAGAATTTGAATGAAAAGAACGGAATTTGAATGAAAACAATGGAATTAAAATGAAAACAAGGAATTTGAATGAAAACAACGGAATTAAAATGAAAACAATGGAATTAAAATGAAAACAACGGAATTTGAATGAAAACAACGGAATTTGAATGAAAAGAACAGAATTAGAATGAGAAGAATCAAATTTGAATGAAAACAACGGAATGTGGATGAAAAGAACAGATTTTGAATGAAAACAAAAGAATTTGAATAAAAAGAGTAGAATTAGACTGAAAAGAAGAGAATTGGAATGAAAACAACAGATTTTGAAAGTAAACAACAAATTTTGAATGAAAACAATGGAATTTGAATGAAATGAACAGAATTTGAATAAAAGCAACATAATTTGAATGAAAACAACAGGATTTGAATGAAAACAATGGAATTAGAATGAAAAGAATGTAATTTGAATGAAAACAAAAAAAATAGAATGAAAGCACGGGAATTTGAATGAAAACAACAGAATTAATCAAAACACACAAAGAACAGACAACCAAGCTTGTGGAAAGCCTACATGACCGCGGGGCAGACGGTCAACAGAGTCTCCCTGAGTCTAAGGCTACGTTCACACTGCAGGTCTTAATGCTCAATTCCGATTTTTTGATCAAATCCGATTTTTTTGTCTGCTCGTTCACACTACAAATAAAATGCGACAGCAAACGCGCTCTAGTGTGAACGCTCAAAGCGGCCCGCATGCGCAAAAGAAGCTGTCACACACAACGAGCTCTGTTTAGACCCAGAGCAACAGTATTGTTTGACTGATGGCCCTTAATATGCAGACTTCGGACTTCGTTTCCCAATTTTTGCTTTAAGTTATTTTGTTATTTACATAATAATGTAAATAACCTAATAATGATCCTTATTGCTGTTTAAGAGAGGAGCGGTGCTTCAAATGATAGCTGCAGATTTCTGTCAGAATCTGCAGATTACAGTACAAATAAAATGTTCACATTGTCTTCCCAACAGTTTCACTAACATCTACACTGGATGGCCAGGAAGCGTTCGCGATGTCTTCTCGGGCGCTTCTCTGGCGCTGATAATTGGCTTGTCTTGTGTCGGTGACGTAAAAGGCGGATTTAATGCGACTTGACCGTTCAAACAGCAGTCGCTTTCTAAAACATCGGATATGTATCGGATTCAGTACCACATACGAAAGTGACCCAGATCGGATTTGAAAATATCGGATTTGCGCCGTTCACACTGTCATAGCATGATCGGATATGGGTCGCATAGGGTCAAAAAAATCGGATTTGATGCGCTTTCGCCTGCAGTGTGAACGTAGCCTTACATGGCTCTCAGTTAAATACCTTCTCCAGGAACAAAAGGCAGTACACAGCTGTTTCACACCTTAACGTTCACACTCCCTTGCTACCTCCCAGAGTCCTCAAAGAGACAAAAGATTCTTCCTGTGGAATTGTCTGCTTCCCCCAACTTCCTAACTAGACCCTCACCATTTGTCTTACTGTATGAGTGTAAGACATGTTAAAATCCAGTGGCACCAAGGCATTATACAATAAAATAATGTGATTAATACATAAGTAAAAGAAATTCCTATACATGACCAAATGCAAAACGAGTGAAAACTGGTAAAAAAAAAAAAAATGTCAGTGGGTTCCAGCTGTAAAACCATTCCTGTTTGAGGGTTGTCTCATTGTTGTGCACCTGTGGTTAATTTGATTAACATGAAAGCACCTGAAACTGATTAGCAACCCCCTCTGATACTTAACTGACCAGATCAATATCCCAGAGAGTTAACTGGCTATATGCTGCTATACTGATTACATTTGTTCCTTTATTTATTTATTTATTTATTTATATAGATATAGATATATATGGATAATGACAATACTAAAATTTTAATAATCTATTTTTAGAGTTTTAATTGAAGGACACATCTGAAGAAAAAGAAAAATTGGACTCAACCCACATATGAAATGATCACAGGGAAAGTAAAATTGCTTCATTCCTGTCATTTTGGCGAGACAGCCGTGGTACCTGAGGCTGCCTACAGGCCAGGTCTGCTCCAGTGGAGTTTCCCCAGGGCGTCTTCTCGCCACCTGTTCTCCCAGATGTGATGGAGCTCCAAAAGCTCTCTTAAGCATTTTCCTGTCTATAAGTAACAGAAAAGAACTTTCTATTTGTTTGTGTAACTCAATATAAGACATGACTGAAATAAATAACTTGAGAATAAAAGAGGGAGCTCAAGGATGCAGTTATTTGGCAGATGCAGGTTTATTTCCAAATTTGGGAATCTGAGTTTAAAACAAAGCAAACTAAACTAAAACACAAACAAACAAACAATGATTTCCTACTGTAATGATTTATATTCTATATTTAAAAATATTATGAATATTTGAAGTATAGACAACATTTAAAATATCGAAACTGAGAAACTGTATTGTTTGTTTTTTAGTAAAAATGTCTGCTTATTGTGATGCCAGAAACACATTTCAAAAAGTTGGGACACAGGGAGTGTTTACCACATTGTTGCATCACCTTTTCGAACAACAGTCTGTGTTTGAGAACTGAGGAGGCTGCCACTAGAGTTTTAAAATTGAAATGTTTTCCTAATGGTTCAAATGAGCTACTAGAAGTTTGAGGCCTTGTTTGTCATATTTTTTTCATTTTACGATCTTCCTTTGTCCATCAAAGGGTGACAGGTCTGGACTTAACCACCGTGGACTTTCGTGCAGAGCCGTGGGTTTGCAATAGATGCAGAATGTGGTTTGTGGTTTTCTTGTAAATAACCAAGTCTGACTGTTCCCCTCCTCTTTAGCAGGGAGGATGCAGTTTGTGAAGATTTCTAGAAAGGATTTAAATTTTTGATTTGTCAGCCCACAAGAGTTTTCCACTTGACCTCCATCCATCTTAAATGAGTTTACGACAGGAGAAAGCTTTTGTACCTTATATGTGCATTTTTCTTTGCATGCAGAAGTTTTACCTTTTTTGAGGATGCAGCAGTCTTGCTGAGCACATACAGTGTTCTCGGATGTTTTTGGAAGTTTTTTTTTTCAGCTTTGTGGCTTCAAATGATTGTTTATATTTACTTTTTTTTTAAATGATACTATGTCATTTGAGCGCCTAGTTCTCTCCCATCTCAAGACCCTCACGGCCCCCCTCCTGGACCCCCTGCAGTTTGCATATAGAGCCAACAGGTCTGTAGACGACGCCATCAACATGGCCCTACACTTCATCCTGCAGCATCTGGACTCCCCAGGAACCTACGCCAGGATCCTGTTTGTGGACTTCAGCTCTGCCTTCAACACCATCCTTCCAGACCATCTCCGAGGCAAGCTTTCCCAGATGAATGTGCCTGATCCCATCTGCCGGTGGATCACTGACTTCCTGACGGACAGGAAGCAGCACGTGAGGCTGGGAAAGAATGTCTCGGACTCCCGGACCATCAGCACCGGCTCCCCTCAGGGCTGTGTTCTTTCTCCTCTGCTCTTCTCCCTGTACACCAACTGCTGCACCTCCACCCACCAGTCTGTCAAGCTAATCAAGTTCGCAGATGACACCACCGTCATTGGGCTCATCTCGGACGGGGACGAGTCTGCCTACAGGAGGGAGGTTGAACGTCTGGTGTCTTGGTGTAGCCACAACAACCTGGTGCTGAATGCCCAGAAGACAGTGGAGATTATTGTGGACTTCAGGAAGCACACAGCCCCACTCCCCCCCATCATCCTGACTGACACCCCCATCACCTCTGTGGACTCATTCCGCTTCCTGGGTACCACCATCACCCAGGACCTGAAGTGGGAGCCCACCATCACCTCCGTCATCAAGAAAGCCCAGCAGAGGATGTACTTCCTGAGGTAGCTGAAGAAATTCAACCTGCCAACACGGACGATGATGCAATTCTACACTGCAATCATCGAGTCCATCCTCACCTCCTCCATCACCGTGTGGTACGCTGGAGCCACTATCAGGGACAAACAGAGACTGCAGCGTGTTGTGCGCTCTGCTGAGAAGGTGATTGGCTGCAGACTCCCATCTCTGCAGGACCTGTACACCTCCAGGACACTGCGGCGTGCAGCCCGGATCTCAGCTGACCCTTCTCACCCTGGACACAGTCTGTTTGACCTGCTCCCCTCAGGCAGGAGGCTCCGGTCCATTCGCACCAGAACCTCTCGCCACAAGAACAGTTTCTTCCCCTCTGCTGTTGGACACATGAACAATAACCACATGATTGTCCCCGCCACTAACACATGACCCTACGCTGTGTCACTGCATCATTTCATGTTTGGCACTGATCACCACCTGCACTCATGTATATATCTTTCTACGTAGCACTCATAATTCTTATTCTCATGTATATATCTCATGTATATCTCATGCACATATCTTTCTTTCTACATAGCACTTTAATTCTTATTGTCTGCACTGAAGCACCGCAGCAATTTCCTAATGTTGTAAACCTCAACATCTGGCAATAAACCCATTCTGATTCTGATTCTGATGTACCATATATGATGAAATTGCTAAATTCTTTACAATCTTCTGTTTTGTTGCAGTTTGCACACTCACTCTTTCCCCACTTATTTCTTTTTTACTTCAGATCATGTTACCAATAAACTTAATGTATGTTTCACCTTTTCCAATCATTTGGATCATTGTTTCTTTATGGCATTTGTTCCTGGCATTAAACACAAAATAAATACATAATACAGAGAAAACGTATTTTAAAAACAACTTTTAATTGTTTGATATTTTCTTCATAGTTTTTCCTTTTTAGGTTTTTTATTCTAAGCACTGTATTTTATTTACACTTCACACAGCATCACCACAGCTTGAAACAGGCTCACAGATACTCTCGTACTATAATATGATACAGTGGCTAACAGACAGTATTTATCTACAACATCTGCGGCAGAATTTCCTGTCACACTAGTTTGATATGATAACAACCATTTTTTGAAGTCTCACCCGATTCCCTGCTGCCGCTGGTTATTGTCTCTCCAGCCACAAGCTCTTCTCCTCCGGGTTCCGGTATAAGCTGCCCGTGGAAATCATACATAACAAACATCCTTTTTCATTTTAGTTTGTGTTCTTTGATTTAGATGCTTATCACAGGTGGGATTGTGGCTGTGCTGTGAAATACTGACATTTGACTCTACTAGCTTTTCACAAGAAGCTACCTGAATATTAAAACACAGTTGCGGCTCAGCGATTGGCACTTCCATTTGGAATTTCCTATTCTGTCATAAGAGGAACGGAGACAGAGAGCATGACAAAGATCAATAACTGGTCCTTGTGCTTGTTTACTTGCACCAAGACCTTACTTTTATGATACTGACAAACACGATCCCCTATGATACACATTATTCACAGCAGGAATTCAATCTCTTGAGTGTGAAAACAGTGCTTGGCCTATACTCAGCCTGCACTGTTAGACTGGTTATATCAACTGCCTTAATATGCCGGCAATGTGAAATGTATGTTTTTCTCAGGAAAGAGCAACCAAAGAAACTGAAAAGGTAGAGCAGTGAATTTCCCGTGATTTGTTACTTTTTCTGCTGATGATTTGTTTTCTTTTGTTTTCAGAGGAAATGGTTTTCAGTTTTTCAGTCAGGAATTACACGGTCAACTCTTACATGCTGATCTTTCTTAAAACTATTAAAACTGCATAATACTGAGAAAATACATGTATTTTTAAAAATCTACTGCAGAATTAATCATTTTAAAGCCACTTTATGCACTCCTGTCCAGATCTAATTCATCATTCTTCTTCTCCCATTGTGAAAGTTTCCTACCTCTAAAAGTAGTCCAAGGTAAAAGAAAATACTATTTTCAGGCGACATCACAAGCAGTTCTCAATGTGAAAACTTATGGCTCTGCTAAAGTTTTTTTAATTCTTAAATTTCTGCTTAATAATTTCTATTATTTATAATGCTTTAAAAAGTTTATATTATGTCAGCTTTTACTCACAAAGTAATGAACAGAGTTAGATTCAGGTGTTAAAGTTATTGAGTTATTGAGTAATAAAATCTGATAGGTAGATTAGTGCATATTACTACTGAATGAGTTCATTTTTCATGTGCTGCAGCCCGGTGTTGCTTCCAGTGACTGTATGGAATGACTTTTTTAGTAATAAGAAGATAATTTACATCCCACTGCGCATTTACACCTTCACCACCACATCCTTTTTCCTTTTTATCTCTTCATTGCGTTCATCCAGATATAAAGTTAAGGTTGCTGCATGTAGCCAGCTACAGAAGGGACCAAGAATTAACGAATAAAATCCACCTTTTCAAAATGAAATATCACCAGATTCAAACTGATTCCGTGCATTTTGTTATAATGTTAATGTGCCACACTAAGAGATGGAGAAAAACAAAAGGAAAGGGAGAGGACGATACAAGATACCTTTGAAAGGTGACATTGATAACCTGGACTTTAAAATCTTACATGTAATCTCCTTATTCATTTTGGAGCTTGTAATCAGATATTTAGTCTGCACATGATGTTTTGCCGAATCGTGATTTTGTGAAACATCTTGTAAAAAAAACCTGAAGTATACTCATTCTAGCTAAACTGGCCAGTTTACGATCATCTTCTGTTATTAAGGCTACATCAGGAGAAAAAAACATGAATTTTTATTTAAGGCAACAATGCTGACTTGATACATGTACTGAATTGTATCTTTTATAGCAGCTTTATCTCTAGCAATGGAAAATTAGCCATGCAGCTGCTGTAACATCTGCTTCTATCTTGTTGAAATCAACTGGCAAAATGGCACAGGACAGCCTTACACAAAGAAAAATAAAGAGTAATTCTTTTCCCCAACCTGCCAAATTCCATTTTAACTCCTGGTATATTTTATGAAGATGACAACAAGAGACTTCACTCCTTCATCTACACAAAACCATTGTCTCTATTCCTGTACATATGACTCAAGCTCTATTGAACTTGTGTCACAAGTTCATTGTGAGATGTGTGTGACTGATAGCTGGTGTGGTTCATTTGATGCCCACAGCTACTTTAGTTACCAGCGTCAGCAGCTCCTGGTTCTGGCACCTGTAGGAGCTGCCCGAATTTTCAATAAATGAAAAAGCAAATTGCTTTTCTGCTCTAAGCTAACTTCCAAACAAATTATCACTCTCCTACATTTCTCTCACCAATGTGACTAATGTTAGAAACTTTAGTGCTGTGAAGTAAACACATCATTAGATATGTAAGCTATCATTATCTAACAAAGGCAATTTCCAAACTCTAGAGTCTGGTCCATAATTGTAAGGTCTGATTCCTATTTCTTATAACTGTTTCAATTGTCAGTGTAAATCTATTTTGTAATGTATTTTTTTTATTTAATTGGGCTTCATTTCCCTACACATTAAATCACATGAGTCAGTCTGAGTCTTAAGTAAATTGTTGGCCCATCTTTGGTTCTACATGGGAAGTCATCTGCATTCACCCTGGCAGCTACGACTGAGGAATAATTACATTTGCTTATGAATTACTCACTTCTATTCTCGATTTAAATATTTGCCTCCTAGACGTAATGTACTAAGAGTTCCCACTGTACCTTACAAATAATTCAGGAAGTGCAAAATAGTACTAGGTAATAGGTCATTTATCAGTCGCTCTTTGTGATTACACTAATAGCCATTGTTCGGAGCTATTTCAATGTGGTTCACCTGTTGCTGTCTCGTGTCTTTAGCTTTTTACAATGTTTACAATACAATGAGCGAAGCCGAGACACTGCAGAATAAATTTGACTGGACAACTGCTTAAATTCCTTTAATCACCCTAGCATCATCTCTAATATTTATGTGTTATAAAATGTAACCTAAATTAGTCATTTGTCATCACCATTAAATGGTGATGACAAATCAAACCCTTATTTTGTCCCAAAGCCTTTATGAACCGAAGAACCAAAAATGTGACAGTTTGTTTATGAAGTCACTATCATAGTGCAAAGCTGACATTTCCCCAGCAAAACTGAGTTCTAACCAATTTCTTTCTTTCATCATTCCAATAAGATCCGCTCTGCACAAACAAGAGGCACAGGCTTGCTTTCCAACTGCTCATTTTCCATCGTTATAATTGAAGGAGCCCTTATTAAAATGTTGAATGTACAGGAAGAATTTATTGGCAGCAAACTCACAATAAATGGGAAGATGTCCACCCATGCAAAAAGGGAGTAATGAAGCCAATAGAGTCTGCGCGTCCAGCTCGTCTCTCGGCTCCTTTCACACTTGCTGCTATGAGGCTGGACAGGGCCCTAATGGCAGCTAAGGGACTGAGCTCAAACACACAAAGAAGCCAACCCTGCGTTGTAACAGGGAGCAGGCTTATTACTGTGGGCATTAGTCTTTCACAGCACAAATCCACGGGTGAATGGGGGTGAAATATTCTGTATGTCTGCCTCAGATGTGTTTTCACCTGGGGAACAATTTAGCCTGTGGGCCAAAGCCAGCAGGTGGGTGACACATCCGCTGACATACCTGCTGGGTAATGGTGGGAGGCTTAATCACAAGCTGAAAAACAGTGATATTGTGAATCACATCCGTTGTTACAACTATATCAGAAGAGGCCCTGGTGTACATTGTGCCTCCTGCCTGAAGACAGTGACGAGTCACTCTGATCTCAGCTATAAGTTAGAACTGATTATTATGCAAATATGCGGTCACATACCGGGGGTTATCCCTTAACTTTCTTCCATGGAAGTGACTAGCTATTCATTACTGTATAGACCGACATCACCATTCTTTACTGTCTGCCGAAGAACTTGCAGACTTTCCAAGATAAAATGTGACCACAGCAAAAGTCTGCATCCCATTTCTGTCATGCTGCAAAGTACAAAAGCAAAATATACATTTAAGAATCATACTCAGTTGCGTTGGGTTGTGTCTGCAAGCCCAAACTTTATTTATGCACCAATCTGTAGACCTTTCCAGAACCCCCAAACTATTCTACACGATAATTTGAAACCTACATTTGTGTCACTGACGCTGTGTTTACGGTGGTACTGGAAGAAGCAATATCTGTTGTTAGTGAATGCTTTAAGATATTTACTGTTACTGCAAGTCAGCTTTGGAGCCAATTTGTTCCTGACTGTCATGATTACTGGAAAAAAAAAAAACAAATCAGTAGAAAAATTTACAAAGAAAACTTTGTGTGTGGGTATCTGTGTGTGTGGCAACATTATGACTACTTTGACTATGTGTGGGCAAAATGTTTGTGCTGTTTGCTTGAACAGCTTCACTTTTCTGTGTTCAAATTTAGTTGAGCAGAAAGATTAGCTTCAGTCACGCTTTCACTGCAGATCTGCAATGATTTACAATCAATGTTCAGTCCTTTATGCTTTCCTGTGCACCAGTGCCCACTGTGGAACCAGTTGCACACATTTCCACCAAATGCTAATGCCAAAAGCATTAGCACCAGACCATACATACTTCCCCAACTTTTACTACTTAATGTAATATTACACAGTCGGGTCGGGAGCCAGTCAAACACCCCTCCTGTTTCTTTTCTTAATGAAAATTACTTGACTCTGCTGGACAATGTCTGTAATGAGGTCAAGGTGAGATTTGACCGAGAACTCAGGACAAAGGAAAAGAACACTTGATAGATGTGTTAAAGCTGTATGTCCCAAACACTGCAAAAACTGCATCTTAGATACTTTGCCCCTTTTTGGATTTATCCCAGAAGGAAAAGTGGGCTAAACCCCCAGTTGCCCTGTACCCCTTGGTGCAAGTGAACCCCTTTCTATATATTATATCATATATATAGAAAGCACTTAAACGTACTGAATCTTTTTTAAATGTAGTATAAAAGTGGGTAAAGTTAATTTGTGACCCTAAATTGCCCTCAGGGGTGAATGTGACTGTGAATGGTTGTCTGTCTCTCTTTGTTAGCCCTGCATCAGACTGACGACCTGTCCTGGTTGTATCCCAGCTCTCTCCCTATGGTATCTGGGATAGGTGCCCCATGAAAAGGATAAGGGGAAGAAAATGCATTGTCACAGTCAGGAAGATACTTAAATAAAAATCTCTTCTCTTGGTTAACCCACATTTTAAAATTAGAATTATAATTAAAATACAAAAATAAACATTTCTCTTAAATAATAAGAATATTGTCACATACCTTTAAAAAAAAATCTCAGTCCATAATAATAGTATTTTCAAAATACCACAAACTCAAAAGGTTGGGCACAGTAGTTTGAGGTTATTGTCTTACACCTTTGTCCCAGAATTTTGACTTTGTCACACCTGGCCTTGAACTTAAATCCCTTCCCCTGTGGGCAGATAAACAGATTACAGTAAGTGGGGTCTTAATAAAAGATAACCCTGCTGACTTGTGAGGAACTTCAAGAACTTGAAGAAAAGATTAACCTACCTGACTCAAATTTTGACCAAGACCAGGCAAAGACTTTTGCTCTGTCCTCAAACAACCCTGCAGAGTCTCTGTATTTAACCCTGAGAGAAAGGCATGAACAAAATAAACAAGATCACACTTGTCACACTTCAATGTTTCAGATCATCAAACAAATTTAAATAATAGTCAACAATATCCTGCATAAATACAAAATGCAGTTTTAAATGAGGATTTGTTAATGGAAAAAAAAACTCTCCAAATCCATTTGGCTCTATGTGGAAATTGAAACCCTTCAACTCTTAAATCCTGAATTAATTGTGATGAACTACATTTTATGGAAAGCTGAGTTCAGTTTCACTAGCCACTGCCAGACCTGCTGGATCGAGAAAGCGCTTTAATACAACCTGTCTGACAAAGTGAAGCACATCATGCTACAATCTTAAGAAAGTCATCAACATCCATCAGTCTGGAAAGGGTTGCAACCCATACGGAAAAGAAATAGTAAAAACTTATATGTGATTACTCATGAAAGTGGCCACTTTCGCATTACTTTCATACATTGTTTTAGTAAGTATCCAAAACATACAAGTTTCATTATATAATTTTTCAAGGGATCTTATATCTGTTTTCACTCTTGTATGCTTTTCATACAAGTTTCACACAAGACAGATACAAACTTTATAAGATTTATATATATCTTTTCCATATGGGAAGCTTTGTGACTCCATCAAACCACGGTGAGCACCATTATCCCTAAACAGAGAAAACTTGGAACAGTGGTGAACCTTACCAAAATTAGGAAATGAATGACTCAAAAATCCAACATGAAGGTTTTTTGAGTGGCCTAGTCAAAGTCTGGACTTAAATTTAATTAACATGTTTGCCATGACCTGCTTGAAAACCCTCCAGTGTGGCTGAATTAAAACAATGCTGTAAAGAAGAGTGGCCTAAAGTTCCTACACAGAGATGGGAATTGATTACAGTGATTACAGTTCCTCCTTCCAAGGATGGCACAAAAAAAAGGGGTTATCAGGTTTAGGAGGTAATGACTTTTTCACACAGAGCCAGGTAGATTTATTGGAAATGAAATCATCAATTAAAAACTGCATTTTCTTTAAAAAAAAAATAAAAATAAATAAGCAAAGAAACTTTAAAATCAAGAATTTTCCCAGCACTGTGAATGTTTCTGATCATTTTGCTGACGTTCTTTCTTAGAAGCGTTTGCTCATCTTTCCCATCACAGCTATCCAGAAACGTATCTCCATTAAAGCCCCAACCAGGAAAGCAGTAAAGAGGCTTCTACAAAAAATCATTTGTCTGATGTCATCACACCGATGCCTCAAAATGAGCGTTAAAATGCTATACAGCTGCAGGAACATATTTAGCAATCATTCAGCCCTGGTTAGAAGGAGTAAGTTAAACTCTGCGCTAATCCATCTCTGAAAATCAAACCTCATAGGCAGTTACAGGAAAAAGTGCGATGGAGGATTTTGCCAAAGAGAAGCTGTACGAGTTATAAACATAAGTGTTCCTGTACTTTTTTCTCCTATGCAGACGGTGACTGATTAATCAGCATGTTTAATGACTACGTGACAAAAAAACTGCTTGTGGTTTTAGTCAGACTGTATTCGTATTGAAGACAACACAACCACCTTTTGTGAGTGATCAGTGTTGGAATCAAGCAATCAAGGTAGTCTTCTGTAAGGCTGAGTATTAGGATACTCTGCCTTCTTTAGGTATCTATGTTGTTTGGATTTTATTATATATTTGATCTTTTTTTCTTTTTTTTTACCACACCTGCTTTCTCTCATGCATTATTCAGGAGGAACTGTGATTAATGCCACACCAGGAAAAAGGAAACTGTTCAGTTTCACTAACAGTGTCGCTTTGTCATACTGTATGTGGAAAACTAGCTGGCTGGCAACACTATCTTCCATTTATAGATAAATTATAGGTATCCGTGTTATGGCTCACAAAGTGACTTTGAGCTGCATAAAAAAAATGCATTTCATAGATTGAAGTTGCTGCTTTTCTTGGAATGTGTCAGCAGTTTTAATGGCATCATTCATAGTGAATTATATTTGATTCACGAATCCATTTTCTAATTCATTTTTACTGTCTAGGACAGAACAATCAATATCCATGAAGATGAATTCTTTCTCCCAAAGACATAAACATAAACATGCACAACAGTGAAATGTGGGCCTACACTCGTTATATCCAAAGTTCACTTTCTAATAAGTTCATATTCTTTAATATACTCAGATATCCTGCTTATTCTCTGTGTGATTCCACCTTTCTGCCCTGATCGCCTTTATTTCTGAATCTGTAGCTGCAAGACTGCAATACATTTCACATTTATTTCGTGTTCTTTCTTCATTTTGATCAATAAAAGATGCTTTTGTTTTTAACAAAAGGGGTAAAAACAGGAAAATCATTTCAGCAAGCTTTTGAAATTGAAAAGCAGCATCGACCTCACCTTTAATATATGCCCAGAAGCTCTGAATAAGTGTTACTTTTTATTATGCTGCAATTCAGTAAAGCTTGAATTTTCTATTCCATCCCATGGATAAACAAAAATTACGATACATGAAAGCTATTTACTAATACTCAGTTAAAACTGACATTTTAATGCTGTGTCCACACACTAATTTAAAGACGCCGTAAACAAAAGCCTTTAAGAAATCAATACAGAGTCAGTTCGTTTTAAAAAGGTCCCCGAATTGTTTTATGGGTTTGGTATTGTTTTTGAATCTATTGTTTTTATAGTTTTCTTTCAGCCTGGAATATCTGCCACCTTTTCTTTTCTTCCTCACTTTTTTGATCAGTGACATAAATCACTGTGGACTTGATGCTACCCTCTGACCTCACCACTTATATCTTGATATTTTGCTTCCAAGGAACTTCACTTTTTTAAAGGATATTCTTTGGACATTGGCTGCTTTTTCACTTATTTTCTCCCTGCCATTGCAGTAAAAGTATGCCTGCATGGAAAAACACACAATGGGACACTATCAGTCATGGACTGGTCTCACCAGAGCTCGTACTTCAACAATACTGCAGTACTGTAGGATCATCATGATAAACAGCAGACCAAAAAACATCCAGAGGAAACAGTCACTTTGGGTCAAATGTTGGTTGTCTTGGAATAATAAAAGAAGCACAGACTATCCTTCTGCAGCAGCTTCATGAAGAACCACGCCTTGCTAGAAATATTTCAAACTGGTTTCTTGTTTTCAGGTTTGTCAACACTAAATGGCACATTTCAGTTTTGTATATTTCTCTACACACTGCTAAAGTGGAAGTTTAAACTGATGATACAAGCAAACCAAATCCCAAAACAGCTGTCCAGTAAATGTTTAGGTTGGTGGGGACTGGAGAATTTCACACTTTGCAGTTTTGTGTGATCTCCTGAGGTCAGCGCCTGCCACTACACATTATTTCAATCCAGTAAGGTCAATGGAGAAGCATCAAAGACACTATCTGGTATTTCCTTGGTTACTGGGACAGGATATGCAACATTTCTGTGTCTATCATACTGTTTTGCTTTTGGGTTTTCTTGCAGATTCACAAATAATCTAGAACTTTACAGCTTTCTGTATCCTGAGCTTTGACAATTTGGAAGCAGAACGTGAAAGATCAGGATTTACTACATGTTCTTCCACCACATTCAGCTTAGGCAAAGGGAACCATTAAGTTTTCTGTAGAATGGGTCAGTGGGTTGATAAGAAAGATGTAATATTTCACCAGGTCTCCGTGTCCTCTACAAACAAGGTGGAAGCTAATGGTATCCTCAGCTGTTGTGCAAGGGCACTGTCACTCCAGGGATTAGATCCCTGGAGTGACAGGGATCTCTCTCCAGATCTCTCTGGACTCTGTTCAAAGGAACTGGATATTACTGTTTATCACAGGGTGCTGGTCACTGTTTGTGGGTTGATGTGTTAACTGAGTTTGTCTTTGTTCATCAGCCAGTGGGGGTGATTCCTCTCAGGTATGATGGGACGACTTCTTGGACAGGATGTCATTTGGACCCTATTATGCAGGCCGGATGTTGTTTCATCTCCACCCAACAACATGAGTGAGGTATTGTGGAGGTTTTCTGTGCTGAGTGCGGGAAACCACAGATAGCACAATTACATATGCTTTCATCCTTGTTCTGTATGCTCACGCTCAGTCGTTGTGCCAGCTCATCTTCACGGTGTTCAGACATTAAAGCAACACACAGCTTTCTGGAACTCTGACATGTTACTGTAAGTGTGTTTAAAAAAAAACTGCTACCCAACAATGTCTTGTCATTTCATGTAGCATGCCGTGTAGTGTTGCTACTCACTACAACATGCTTCCCACCACAGCATTTGTGGTAGATTGGAGATGATGTATCTGGGTCTGTACTGGCAGATGATACTTGTTGTAAGATGTAAGGATCTTTTTCGAGATGTGAAAATCAGAACTTTGTTTCATCTTTAATGCATTTTTGTCAAGGTGGTGTATTTGCCACATATGATAAATTCTTTGCAGACCTTTAAATATATTTGTTTGATCCAGCACTTCATCACCAAGTTCTCCATCGACTCGTTTTTCAAGAATTTGATTAAACTTTATTAAGTACTGTTTATTTCATATTTTTAGTTCCTCCAAGCAGATCATGTGTTTATTTATAAATTATATTATTATTCTATTATCCCACAGCTGACACATTTCTCTATCTATTCTCTATCTGTTTGCCTTCCCCTTGTACTGTCTAAATGAGTAACATTTGACACTACAACATTAAAATAAAATAATACTATGGAGTTAAAGTAAAGTCAACACAGGGTTATGCTTGCAGCATGTGAGCAATCACAAACGTTGAATACTCACAGTGAAGTGGCTTGTTTGTAAAAATAAAGAGATCTTGGCTATTATAAAATGCTAAGAGGTTAAACACATGTTATATACACTATGGAGGAACACAGTGACTGCAGCCCAAACAGCAGAGTGGTTGAATGGACGTGCGAAAGATGGGTTTATTTAGACTGTTATACAGACTGAGACCAGGTTAAAGGCAACTTTTTAAAAAATGAATTCAAACTGATTACGTAGGTTGACTTGCAAATTTCATGCAAGATCAACAAGTGCAAGGATTTAATGTTGTATCCTTTGTAAATATCACAGCCAACATTATCAAGTAAACGAGCTTCAATGATTTAGCTTCTTTATAACCACACTGGCCAACGTATGTGACGTAGAGAAGATGGAGTTTGGAAACGTTAATAACTTCTTTAGTACATCAGCATAGAAAGCTGCAACCATGATGGAGAGGGCGCAGCAGCTCTGACCATGTCAGATCAGCATCTATGAGAATGTCTAAATATAATACATCTAACCAGCTGTTTTGCCAACACTCCACCTTCATTTTTCATTCATATTTTAATTATGTCTGTAGATATTGACAGTTAAACATATCACACTGCTCAAGTCTTTTTTTTTTTATAAGCCTGTCCCGTTTGGATCTTTGGCCATGTCTGAAGACCAAAAAAGATGCCTAGTGGAGTTACTTTACCAAGTGGATCATCATGGACTTGCCATATTGGTCCATTTGATTGACCTTATGTATTTATTTTATTTTATTTTCAGTTGTTATATACGGTGGCCCCTAGAGACAAAGCACGTACAAACTCCAAAACACATGCAAACTCCAAAACACATGCAAACTAAAGAACACATGCAAACTCCAAAACACGTACAAACTCCAAAACACTTGCAAAATCCAAAACACTTGCAAAACCCAAAACACGTACAAACTCCAAAACACTTGCAAAACCCAAAACACTTGCAAACTAAAAAACACATGCAAATTCCAAAACACGTACAAATTCCAAAACACTTGCAAAATCCAAAACACTTGCAAACTAAAAAACACATGCAAATTCCAAAACACTTGCAAACTAAAAAACACATGCAAATTCCAAAACACTTGCAAAATCCAAAACACTTGCAAACTAAAAAACACATGCAAATTCCAAAACACATACAAAATCCAAAACACTTGCAAACTAAAAAACACATGCAAATTCCAAAACACGTACAAACTCCAAAACACGTTCAAACTCCAAAACACGTACAAACTCCAAAACACTTGCAAAATCCAAAACACGTACAAATTCCAAAACACGTACAAATTCCAAAACACTTGCAAACTCAAAAACACATGCAAATTCCAAAACACAACGGAAGTGCTCCAGGACGCTAGGGGCAGTGTTGAGCTCGATTTGCAAAATAAACGGCAAGTTTGTCTGTATGGGACGGTCTAGTCTCCGTCGCGCTTCCCAGGTTGACTAGCAACCGTGATACTAACCGCTGGAAACGTGTCATACAACTTGGTTTGACAGAAATGAGGGAGAACATATTTTGTTCATTTGTTTGTTTGTTTCTACATGAGCTTTGTGTGATTTGATAAGTGTCTGAGGCTGAGACCACAGGACAGTAAAACATGATTTTTGGGCTTCATTTCTGTACTGAACAGTCATTTCAAGATTAATTAATAAATAAGAATTAGCTGATGTTGTTCATGAGACTAAAGTCATATCACTTTGGTAATGTAAATATAATATGGCCAATATTCTAGTTATTATATTAATCATTATTAGCTATTACAGCAGTGAACATGAACTCTGTGTCAAATACTGAGCTTCAGTACAGATTCAAGTTGCAGTTATTTATATGTCTTATCACCTTAAATCTTCATTCAAAGACAAGTACCTTTGACAGTGCATATATAGGTGTATCATATATAAGAGACAAATGTTGTTCCTTCATGCTGGCATTACTAAATTTGGCTCATTGCTTACATATATTTATAAAAAGAAAATGTACAAGCTGTGATAACGGTTTCTGATAAAATGAAGAGTAGACTGATATATGAAATATTCCTTTATTGGGTGAGAAAATCAGACCATGTCATAACTGCTTTAAGTCATACAGAATAGATATCAGAGCCTTAAACAGGCTGGCTTCTGCTAAATGGGTCAAACTGGGCAGAAAGTCTACAAACACATAACATCCTTACAGAATATGATGTAACACTATAGATCAACTTACCTCAGAATATATAAAGCATATAAACAATTACAGCAATATGATGCAACAAACACAGCAGTGCTACTGATCCAAAATACTCAAAGCTTCATAGAACTGAAACAAACATTTGTTTTTAGCTCCATTCTGCTGCTGATACATACTTTAGGTTTCTGAATATTACACTTGTTGCTGCCTTTCATAGTGTGTAACTTGAAGGCCCTGAGTACTTTCTCCCACACTGAAAACACTGGAATGATAAAATTATTTGAACATTACCTAATAAGACTGATTCAGGACAGACAACTAGTTATTTTAAACTTTTCTAGCAGTCCTTCACAAACAGGGAACAGTCTGTCTATTCTCTCCATCTGTCAGCTGCTGCTGGCTCTTCCTCCTCCTCTTCCTCACACACTGTTGAGTTTGTCCTGGTGGATCATCAGGGGTGCAAAGCCTCACAGATGATGTGCAGCAGTGTGTCCCTCAGTCTGTCCTCACTCTGGACACTTGCAGTTGTCACACATGGAAATCAAATGTGTGATAAGCTGCAGGATTCAAACACAAGTGTGACTTATAAACACATGTTCATATTTTTATTACACAATCAGAGAGAAAGAAACAGAGAGAGAGTGCAGGACAGACAGACAGGTGACAGTCTCAGGTGTATACACTGCTACAAAACAGCACAAAAGAAGGAGGATTTAGTGTTTGTGTTATTACGAAACAAGAGGAGTTCCCAGATGGTACAGTGGACACACATGTGTGACTCCTGTGATTAAAGCATCTTTCTTTCAGCTTAACGAGTGAACCGTCAGCTCGTCCGTTTGGCTCGACACCACCGAACAGAGGCAGCAATATAACATAGCTAACATTAACAGTGCAGTGAATCTTCCTTTTGCTGTGATATTCAGGACTGCAAACCGAGCAGCATCACTGACTTTCAGCTTGTTGTGTTTGTGGATATATGACTGACTTTAATTATCCACAAAATCATCACAATCTCTGTAAGATTAAGATCGACTATATATTTTTTTTTAAAGTAAAGGCTTTAAAACCAAGTTAATTCTGAAAGTACAGACATGACTAATGTCACATAACTTTCCCGACATGTGGCCAACAATAATGGTTTAATGTTCTTCATTAAAAAAATATTTGCGCATAAATAAGTGACATAATATTCAGTACTTACTTCTGAAAGTTTACACTTCCTCCGCTCCGCTTCCACCGTTTTTTTTCGGCAAAATTATCCACACCACCACCGCACTATGAAGTCTGGGATATGTTGGGCCATGAAGGCTACACCGACCCATCCTTAAAATTCAGGGAAATTATGGACGCATTTGAGGGCCGCATTTCGAGCAGCCTTTGAATTGGGAAAGCCTTCTCTTGTCGCTGTGACGTAATCGGCCTTAAAATGCGGCCTTTAAGGCTGCAAACCCCAAATCCGGTCATTGGTACTTCCTGGCTTGTGTAGTTACTAGGTAACAAAAGCTCAACACTGCCCCTAGCGTCCTGGAGCACTTCCGTTGTGTTTTGGAATTTGCATGTGTTTTTGAGTTTGCAAGTGTTTTGGAATTTGTACGTGTTTTGGATTTTGCAAGTGTTTTGGAATTTGTACGTGTTTTGGATTTTGCAAGTGTTTTGGAATTTGTACGTGTTTTGGAATTTGTACGTGTTTTGGAATTTGAATGTGTTTTTTAGTTTGCAAGTGTTTTGGATTTTGCAAGTGTTTTGGATTTTGCAAGTGTTTTGGATTTTGCAAGTGTTTTGGAGTTTGCATGTGTTTTGGATTTTGCAAGTGTTTTGGAGTTTGCAAGTGTTTTGGAGTTTGTACGTGCTTTGTCTCTAGGGGCCACCGTAGTTATAGACAGGACAGACATGACTGGGGGATAGGACAGGGAGAGAGAAAGAATGAAAGAAAGAGAGGGAGGGAGAGAAAGACAAAATAGAGGGGAGAGAGAAAAAAAGAAAAGCAAACAAACAAACAAACAAACGAGAAAGAAACCCACCTGGATCACCTGTCTAGAGAAGAGAAAAAAACAGAAGAGAAAACAAACAAAAAAGAGCAACATAATAAATACAACACCATTGCAATAAACTAGCTAACAGTAGATAACAGTAGATGCTAAATATTAAATGTTATTGTGCAGTACGCAAGATCGGCAGTGCACAATGTGCTTTGAGGTAGCAGACAAGAAAGGTGTAGTTTGTGTCTGTGAACACTCATGTGTATACCTGTGTGCACATCTGTGTGGATCAGCACGCTTGTATTCAAAAGGTTTCTCCATGCAACTATCTGCTAAGGAGTGTGGGGAGCGATAGCCCCGTCCCCCAGGGCATGAAGCACGTATGGAGGAGATCCAGGCCCCAGACATCCAGAGGGCCCAGAGTACGAGGACCCAAGGAGGACCACCAAACGGGCAACCGTGCCACCCTCCTGGGAAGAGCTGAGGAGAGCCCCAGACAAGGGGTCACCCAGCAGCCACAGAGCAGAGGCCAGAGGGGGTTGTAGTGACGTGCCCGCGGGCTCTGCCGGTGGCCAGCTGTGCCAGAGAGGAGCAAGCCCCAGGTCCAGAAGCAGGAGGCCTGAGGGCGCCCTACCCCTGAGAAGGGGCCCAGCCGGGCCACAGGTACCAGGCCCCGCCAAGCGGCCACCAGGAGTGAGCCGGTACATACATGAGCTCCCAGCCCCAGACGCCAAGAACCACCAACGCACCGACATCTGAGGGCATCGGCCACTGGCAGGGAGTGTGGTGAGGGGAGATAGGCCTCCATACCACGGAGAGCCTGAGATATTCCATGAGAGGTGGAGTCTAAGACCCGACCTGCCATATAGACACAGACGAACAGGTGCACACAGACACAAACATGTATTCCCACCCCCATATACACATAAGCAAATATTCGGCACTCAACCGACGTGGAGACAGACACAAATAGACACTGTACACACATTCACACTCCCCAAACATACTCTATATCCCAGGTTCAGGTACCCTCGCCCCAAAGGGGCAAACCATACCTAGACCCAGGACATGTAACCCTTTTCCCTGGGGTGGAGTCAAGCAGACCGCCACCTTATCTGCAGTAGCAGGGAGGCCCCGCATCTCAGACCCCAATCTGACGGCCAACACCTCCTCCCAGCCCCGACGGTTAACAGAGAACGGGGGTGAGTGAAGACGCCAAACCTCCCTCCGCCCACTCATATGTAGTGTTGCTGCGTGTTGTACTAAAGTGCATTTAAAACACAGGAGGGCATGGTGCTTCCTGCCAGAGAGCAGCACGGCTCCTCCCGAAAACCCTCAGTGTCTATATGCATTTAAAATTGGGGGTTGGGCACCAGCGCCAGAGGTGGGTTTGAATACACAGACCATCCTCTGGATGCCGTCTAACGTGCCCATCCTCAAGGCCCTATATGTATGTGTTATGAGAGTATGAGTAATGTGGAAGTCTAGGTCACGGAATAAAATTAAGGCACAGGCGGCCAGAAGGGGACAGAGGGGGAGTGCCTCCCCTGCACCCTGGTGACACACCTGCACCCCAAGCCCTGCATGTGCAGGTGGCTGGGGCCAGCTCCCCCACTGACCCCAGTAGGCACCCCCACACCCTGGAACCCACCGGCGCAAGGTGCCCCAGGCCCATCCGGACCGGGGACCACAGCAGCAGTACTGCCCAGCCCCACAGAGTCCAGGGCAGCCCACCCGACCCCACCGCAGAGAAAACTGCACCCACCCCATCATCCACTCATCTCCCAGACTACACAAGACAATAGACACCCAGGTTGAGTTCATTCTCCACTGCTCAAGTCTTTTAATTCAGCTGTTTTTTATCATTATTAATATATTTAAAAAGACTTTAAGGAATTCTAGATGTGGGCCTGTGAGCTAATGAACATCTGTTTTTTCACAGATCTGTAGGACAGCCACTACAAAGAATATGATGCTGGACATTCAACAGAATATAAATTATTTAAAATTAGCTCAACCTTAAATGTGCGCAGCAGTAATATCATTTAATCTAACACTGATGGGGAACATTTCTCTGCATTTTTACTTTTCATAATGCATTTTGTTTACATTTCAATTTAAAGGTGTTTTCATTGTGGTTTCTCATTTCTTCATAATCTACATAAAGGAATGGTTTTAAAAACGTCCCACTGCTTGTCATTTACAGCTAATAAAACATAATTTTGGTAATATAGTAGATTTTTAACTATAGCAGTAATAATATTTTACAATTTTTCCGCCAAAGGAAGGACTGTAGAAATGTGAGGATGTCCATGTAAAGCGCAGACAGTCAGCTGATCTTTTTTTTTTTTCATCTTGTTAAACTGGTAAATCGTGGAGGAAGATGGTTTTTGTTGGGGTGGAGGTGGGGTGGGGGCATCATCTCTGCTTGCCTTTCTGTAAAGGCAACGCATGGCGCTGTCATAACCACTTAAGTGGATTGGACTCAAATGCAGAACTCTATACTAAAAGTTTATTCACAAGCACACAAGGATGGCAATAGTTTAGACAAAAGGTCTGTGTTAGTGAAGTCCGAGGTTCCAGACAAACAGACAAATCCACAGTTCCTTCTCTCCTCAGAATCTCTGTCACCAAGCACAAGTCCCAGCTCTCCGGTTTCCAGACAGAAGACAACAAGGTAAATAGCTTTCACAGAGAAAAAACATAGCAAAAACAACAAGCAAGGGAACCAGCTTCAATCCTGCAAAGACTGAAGGCAAACCACCACACATGAAATGAGACGATGAGGAGCAGGTGAGCTCATTACTTCCAGGTGCGTGGAGCCAAAGGGCAGGAACCCAAGATGTGTCCCAACTCTGAAAAACAAGCACGAATTTAACTCCCAAACAAAGACAGACAGAGGAGAGGAGAAAGAGAGAGAGAAAATGGTGAGCCAGCACAGGAGGACTGAGCGACCATGACAGAAAGACAGCGGGTTTTACACACTCTTTAAAAACAAGATGTGATCTGACGTGTGAGTGATCTTCCAGAAATGGTGACATCATAGAACTCTTCAGTCAGTAGTGTGTGGTGTTGCACGTTTCTCTTACTTCTAACATAACCTGCTCCAGAGGATGTGAGGTCTCCAGTATTAGTTACCACGGTGATGTAACTTTGGGGTGAACAGGTGAACCTTCATAAGCTTAAAAACTTAGAATTAACCCTAAAGGTATTCTGCTGCTCTCTCGCTGTATTACGGTTCTGGGTAAGATGTATGGAGGATAACGAGTGCCAAAATGAATTAAATAAATACATTAAATAATTATTTAAGTGTCATTAATGGATTAAAATTGGAACTAAGTAAAGAAATACATCATTTCTAAAATAAAAAATATATAAAATGCCTTGATATTTAATTGTTTATTTTTGTAATTAATGTAATATAATTTTGTAATTAATTATTAACAAAGTTAATTATTTAATGTTGTATAACAATAACAACTGTACAGTTTCAAAGTCAGGTGTGTGAAGCTAGACTGGGTTGAACCTAAGCAGTGTAATGCAGTGATACAGAAACGACAAACGCTAACAAAGGTTCAAAGTTAACTGTGCTACTACTCACTAGACCAATGCACTTAACTGAGTGTCTGTCAGGTTTGGCAGGTTGGAGTCTATCTTGGGTCATATTGAGACTGGAGGACATAAAGCTTCCACAGACAAATGATTTAAAGCAATTAGAAGAAATGGTGAGCACCTAATTCCACAAAACCACAGCTGACATGATCAGGTGAACACAGATTTTTTTTTCTTAATGAGCAATTTTCAGGTCTAAGCCATGCTTTCTCTTTTTACTCTCACTGCGTGCTGCAGTTGTCCTTACAAACTAGGTACTGTTGGCATATGGTGAAAAAGTTAAGTGATTGCTCCTGTAGTAAGCAAAAAAAACCATGAATGACTGAAATTCAGCTGCCCTCCTCTCAAAGGTGGTTTCCTTGTGCAGCAGTGCACTGCTGTCAACACTGTCTGCAACTTTTTAAAACTGTCAAAACAGCAACGCCTTCAATTAATTTTTAAGGAATAGGGTTCTCCCCCCACACGCCTTAGAATATCACAGTAGAACTGCTAATCTCACTTTAGGAACAAATTTACCTGTACAAAAATAGTCAAAAAATTAACAAAGAGCATGATCCCGGTCATAATTTGGGTCAAGGGTCGTCCAGTGTCTTGACGGACAGCCAATGGGATCCTCCGGCTCAGTGCTGGTGAAATTTTTTGGTGTCTTCCACTTGACTTTTGTTTCATGACCCTCAGGATCATTTAAGAAATTCCAAATGACTGTCTTACTGCTCCCTCTTCAAGAGGGAGCTGAGTGTAAAAGCGAAGCTCTCAATTTACCGGTCGATCTACGTCCCTACCCTCACCTATGGCCACGAGCTGTGGGTAGTGACCGAAAGAACGAGATCGCGGATACAAGCGGCAGAAATGAGCTTCCTCCGAAGGGTGGCTGGCCTCTCCCTTAGAGATAGGGTGAGAAGTTCGGCCATCAAAGGGGCTCAGAGTAGAGCAGCTGCTGCTCCACATCGAAAGGAGCCAGCTGAGGTGGTTCGGGCATCTGACAAGGATGCCTCCTGGGCGCCTCCTGGGTGAGGTGTTCCGGGCATGTCCCACCGGGAGGAGGCCCCGGGGCAAACCCAGGACACGCTGGAGAGATTATATCTCTCGGCTGGCCTGGGAACGCCTTTGTGTTCCCCCGGATAAGCTGGAGGAGGTGGCTGGGGAGAGGGAGGTCTTGGCCTCTCTGCTTAGGCTGCTGCCCCTGCAACCCGGCCTTGGATAAAGCGGATGAAGATGGACGGATGGATGTCTTACTGCATCCCACCTCAGCAGCAATGGCGCGTTGCGAGAGACCCTGCTTATGCAGTTCAACACCCTGACCACATTCAAAAAGGGAAAGTTTTTTTGCTTTGCCATCAGAATGTCATGACAGTGTGACTACCTGACAGAAAATGACAATGAATCCACATTTTTGCACAGATGTGGCCTTTTAAAACCATGTGGTCTTAAACTTTTGATCGGGACTGCATGCGCTAAACACCTAACCCAGAAATAATTACATCTGAGTAATCAGAGTAATCTGTTTTATTCAAAATAAATGATCTCTGGTTTAAAATTGAAAATATGTAAGCTATAAACTCATAATTACATTGTTCCACAGAAAACAAGGACTTTTGTGCACCTGCTCTTTTGTTTTTCTCTTTTTTTCTTAACTGCAATTTTTATTAATTCACATTGAATGTTTTATGAGAACTGATCCTTCTGTATGTCACACATCAATGTCTTAATGTGTTTTTTCAGTTCCATCTCTGTTGTTTCAGAAAGTCATTGTATACTGTGCATTATCCTGCTTATACAATGCTGACTAATCACAAGGAGAAATTTCAAATTGCCCTTCATTTCTCAGAATGTGAAGATCTAGTTCTTACAAGAAACCAATTACTACCCAAGGAGTGGAAGCATGCCAGTTTCTGTGAAAGCAAGTTTGTTCTCCTGAAATTATTACTCATCATTCGCTACATTGTGTTTCCCTGTCCATTACAAAGGTTGCCACATAGATGTTTTCACCAGATTTTGGAGTAATTAATTGTGGAGCAGAAAAAATAATGAACCTGAACACCCCCACTCCCACTCCCCATCTACTGTAGGTCTGAGTTTGCTTTGTTTGTACTCTTGAATATTGAGGGAAATGATAAACTGGAGCCAAGGGGACACAAATGGTTATTTTGTTGTTGTTCTGTGAACTCTAGTTGGTGCTAATCATTTAAATCCCACATCATTTAGTATTAGTTTGGAAAACATTTTTGCATTTTGGCCTCTGGAGAGATTTGCTCCAATTTTTGTCAAGATCTGCTACCTCTCCCAAATGCAGTTCTGAGCATAGTGTGTAAGGTTGACCTAGATTTTGGTCAACAAACATTTTAAAGTAACGTTTCATATTGTCATGTCAGAATGAAAATTACATTTCTACAGTCCATTTTAAACATCACAGCCTATTTCTGAATGTCAGAGGAAAAGGCAAAAGTGGCCGAGGGTTTTTTAAGATTAGCAGTAACACCACTCTTTAGTTGCCAGTTTTGCTTACATATATAACATAACATGTGCAGCAGAGACTCATGAAGGGTTTTTTTCTACTTGCTTTTGTGGCTTTTTAGTCTTTAATGAGACAGGAGGTGGAGAGAAGACAGGAAAGCTGGGGAGAGAGAGTTGTAGTAACTGTCTTTGGTGCAACAGCCTGATGGTATATGGGTTACCTGCTCAACCCAGTGAGTTACACCATTGATTCCAGTATAGCTCTGCAGCTCACATAAAGCTCTGCGGTTGTCAGGCAGGAAACAAAAAGTCAGAAGTCACGTTCAACTGCATGCCTTCCCTCTCAAGTCCTGCCTCCTCTTTTCTCAGTATGTTAGCATTAATTAATTCAGTGTCAGATAAGTCGGCTTTATAATTGCTACGTTGAGTATTCTGGGATCTGAGCCACACACTTTATAATTTATAACGACGAGAGAGTGCATCGACTGGAGGGATCAAAACTGGCAGTTACCCAGTTAATGCTTTGTTTTCAACGTGACCTCCATATTTGCGGTCAGCGGTGATTCGATGTGAGCTCATTCACGAATGCTGACGTATTAAAGAGTTTAAATATGAAGTTTTTAGATTGAGCTTCTGCTCTCCACACACTATGTTGTGAGTACTTTTCAGAAAAGCTGCTGACATCAACATTGTGTGGCTCGGGGTAACGTTGCCATTAAGTACAAAGACAATGACACAATTTGGCTTATTGATCACAGAGGATCATTTTTATTGTGATGCGCAATGCAGTTGTGTGTGCTAGTGTAAAAAATAATATAATTTGCTGTGTTAAGTCATTGAAGGCCTGTGTAAATATATTAGCCAATTAAATAGCAGGTACTCTGTACTCAGCAGCTTACACGATTAACAGTAACATTTTTATTCTGATTAAATTAACACTGATTTCTCATCAAATAGTTAAGTGTATAAAATCGTATAATAAGAGGCCTGTTACAACACCATCTCTCTGAAGCAGGTGTCTTACCATATGCTGCCTCAATTACACAAAAATCTTTAAAGACTTCTAACACCGCTCATTATAATCTGTATGGTACTGTGCCCTCTCTCTTCTCCCTGACCCTGATGTTATTTATAGCCAAGCAGAGACTCAAGTGCCTGGTATAAAGGAGAGAAGTGAAATTTCATGTTGAGGGAGGCCTGGAGAGGCTGTGAGATAGAGCACCTGCAATTGTTTTCACATGATTTTCATGTAGAACAGCATCAGACCCAGGCCAAGACAAGAATAGGTCATTTTCTCCATGTATGAGCAGTTAGGACCTTAAAATTATTGTAATTCAAGATATGAAAACAGATAGAAAAGCAGATTACTGGCATTTCATTTTTGTTTTTTTGTTTGTTATTTTACGCTCTGTTCATTTTATATGCAGTCAGCACATAAGCAAAAGCACATACATGCCGTGTTTCTACACAGGTTTCACTGCCCTGAGTGAGGAGGAATTTCAGCACCACGGACAGCACCGCTGCAGTAGGCCTGAAAGCATCAGTCACTACCAACCTGTAAATCAAGCCTGCAAAATCACTACAGTAGGACAGGAAAATGGAAGAAGTGTGTGGAATTGTGTGTTCATTGCATCAAGTCAAACAAGTGCACAGTAAAAGTACAAAAACATCAGAAACTTTGGCATTTTTGTAAAATCAAGTAGAAAAAGGGATAAATTACTACACTCATCCAAAACAACCTGTCCATTCATACCCGTATATGTCATAACCCCACATTTATCCAAATCCTACAGACTGCTACATTAAAGTTTTAATAAAGTTAAAGTGTTTTTGCTCAACGGTGTTATCTCAGCCTGAGCTTTTACACTACCACCCTTTACCAGGAAGTCTGTGTTTCAAACTGTGTTATGAAGTTTTATAAGTTAGTAGGAACCATACTGTAGGAGCCACTGATCTATATGAAGGACTAAAAGCCAGCACATCCCATCTGCTGCTGCTTTGATTTTGACCATTCTGTTTTAATCGTTCTCTTGTGAGTCCTCCAATTTTATGGAAGTACAACATTAGATCATTGGAGAGCCCATTTAAACGGTGCTTTTAAGTGTCCCCCTGAGTTTTTCCATCAGTTGGGAAAAAAAGCCCCTGAATTTGCATTTAGATAATGTAACATTATACCTCTCCATTAAACCCAAGTAACACCACTACTGAACAACTTCATGCTATCTTGTGAAAATTTATCAAAGCGTTTTAGTTAAGTGGCTAATGCTAAAATAAATATGTGGCAATAAAAAGGTAACATGTGACCCGGTACATGAGACCGCCCTTTTTTCTTAGCTTCACTGAAACAAAAAGCACGTTTGTCCATAAAACTGAATCAGTCCCGTCTAATAATTTTTTTTACATTTTATATTTTACATTTATATTTATTATTGAAGCTTACACCAAGGGAGCGGCACTCCAATTTCGTTGTACTCTGTACAATGACAATAAAGGCTATTCTATTCTATTCTATTCTAATGAGGACATCTTTGATTTCGGGGTGGAGATGCCTGCTGTTATATGAACTGTGAGCTTGTCCACTCACATCACATCACTTTCTTTCTGAAGGGTAGATGAACCTTTGCTGACCCTCGTCTCTAGAGGCTGACTGGTGGATTGCTGGCTCTGGATGGTGATACTCAGCCCTTTGCCCTGAGCCGGGACATGGAGTGTCTGTAGACTCGGGGCAAAGGCATGGGGCTGACCACAAGGAACGCAGAGTAGTATTAACGCCTGCCGTGCCACAGGACAGTAGGGTGCAAGATCAGTGTCATAAATGTACCAGGTGCTGGCAAGTGAGAGAGGTAGAAGTAAGACTGTGAGGTCAGACAAGGGTGCGGGGCTTGGAAGAAATGTCAGTTCATCAACAGGCAGGGGGAAAGCTGAAATCAATAGGCCAAGAGACAACTCAACTATGTTAACGTAATTCATGTTAGACTCTTAGATTTCACAAACAGTCTAGTGCAGGGGTATTAAACTAAAATTTGAGGAGGTCCAGTTGGAGAAAATCTTCTCAAGCAGAGGTCCGGGACATCATAATGTCTAACTTACGTTATGATTGTGATAGAGAAGCAACCTTTTTTTTTTAATTTTTATTTATATCTGAACGTATGAACAATAGACTGTCAAATCAATGAAAATACAAGTTAAAACATTTCAACAAAATTTATTGTTAACACTGAAACACACAGTAGGCCTACATTAGAAATAGGGCTGCTGTTTAAAATGAATTAGAGAAAATAAATAAAATGGCTAAATTGTGCATCTTAAAACAAAGTGATTAATTTCAGAAAAAAAAAGTTTCCCTTTTTCTTTACATTTTACATCTCGACTAAACAGTCTCAATACATTTTCAACAGATAACATCAAAACATTTTAATAATTTTACAGTTTCTCTTTCTTTCCCCCTTATATTCCACGTCCCAACTTTCTGTTGTTCAGTGAGAGAACTGAGCTTTAGTTCGCTCTACTAGGATTTTAAATCTGGGCTGGAATGGTGTCAGGGCCATTCTCATACACATGTGTAGGTGCTCATTGGTGATCCTGGAACGATATTTAGTTTTTATTATGTTCATTGTGGAGAAAGCTGCCTCACAGCTGTATGTGGAGCCAAACATGGTCAAGATGTACAGGGCTACTTTCCTCAGATTTGGGAAAGCTGTCTCAGAGACCAATTGGGGCCAGAAAGTGGCAGGTTCAGTTCTTCCAAACTGCTCTTTCAGGGCCACATCTGCTTGGAGATCAATTAGTTGCATTTGAAGAGGCCCAGCATTTGCCCACTTGAAGTGCTGTGTGACTTCCTTTGAGAACCCTCTGACATCAGTGATGGCAAATGGGTTCTTTATGAACATGGTGAGCTGCTGTCCAAAGCTGAAGCTATCAAAACGTTTGCTGAAGTTTTCAATCAGCTTATCAACAAAGTCAACAAAAGAGGACACATCTCTCTGTCCCTGAACCTGTTCCTTCACTGTTGGGAAGTGTGCATAGTCTCCTTGCAGGTCTTCTTTGAACACTTCAAGTTTCCTCTGAAAGCAGTGGACAGCTGTCATCAGTTCACAAATTGAATTGTCCTTGCCCTGCAGCTTCAAATTCAGTTCATTCAGGTGTGAAGTGATATCAACCAAAAAGGCCACAATATCCATGTTTTTCCCATCATTTAAAAAGAGAGAAAAGTTTGTTGCTTTTTGACTTTCCAGCTCTTCCAAGAAAGCTGCTACTTCACTTCTGATGGACCAAAATCGCTCCAATGCCCTGCCTTTGCTAAGCCATCTCACATTGTTGTGAAGCAGAAGATCATCAGCGTGTGCATCAACTTCTCTGAGAAATTCCCTGAGCATGCGATGCTGACAAGAAGAAGATGCCCTGAGAAAATTTATCATTTTCATCATTGTTTTCATCACCTCAGCATACTCGTCTGACAGGGTGGAGCATAACACTGACTGATGAATAATGCAATGATAAGAGATTAGCTCGGGATTGTCCGCTTTCATTCTTGCTACAGCTCCTTTCTCTCTCCCCATCATAGCAGGGGCTCCATCTGTGGTTATTGAAACCACTTGGTTTGGCTCTATTCCTCGCTTTGTTAACATTTCCTTAATGGCCAGGTAAATATCCTCTCCTCTTGTAGTGCTGTGAAGGGAAGTTACACCTAGCAGGTCTTCACAGAACTCTTTCTTATCATTGTTGAAGAACCTTACATAAACTAACAGCTGAGCATTGTCAGACACATCAGTGGACTCATCTACAGCCAAGCCTACACATGGTGTCTTATGAATAGCTTCTTCCAGCTGGGATAGCACATCCTGAGCTAATAATTCACTTCTCTTTGTGGCTGTTGATGCTGACATAGGTATTTGCTTTATTTTGTCATGAAGCTCTTCTTTTTGTTTACCCTCAAGTAATGTTTCTGCTACTGCACTCATGCACTCTTTGACAACACCTGCAAAGGGCTTTTTGTGTTGACCTAAAATCCAAGCAACTCTGAGGGAACATTCATGAGCACGTTGTTGGGCGGTGAAAGAACTGGTTAAGATCCTTGTGGACTGATCATATTGGGCTCTGAGACTGCTAATTTTCTGGGACCTGAGTTCAGACTTGGGTGGGTATGATTGTTCAAAAGCTTTGTGCTTTGTCTCATAGTGGCGTTTGACATTGCCACTTTTAATCAGTGCCACGGTTTCTGAACATATGAGACACACTGGTTTGCTGCTTGCGGCCGGAAGAATGAACATATATGCGTCAGTCCATTCAGTCTTGAAAGTTCTATTTTCGGTGTCTACTTTTCTCTTTTTTGAAAGCGCCATAGTTGTTTTACCTCTTGTGACTCCCGCTCACGTCTTGTCTCACTGTATCGTTAATCGTCTCGCTTGTCATTCACCTCTCACCATGTCTTTCCTCTGTCTGTCTGTGTCTGCACTCAGCGTTGCGATCGCCTTGAATGCGCAGATGTGATTGGCTAAGTAGTGTCACGTGGGTGGCGTAACTCGCACACAATTGTTGTATGTTCCCTGGTCTAATACAGCATGTTCCCTGGTCTAATACAATGTAAGGTTACTGCTTAAAATTGAATCGCCCCGTCAAAATTAAATATAATTTAATATTTTGTTAACTATAGGTCCGGGTCCATATAGGATGGCGACTGGGTCCGGACTCGGACCCCGGTCCGCCTGTTAGTGACCCCTGGTCTAGTGAGATCAACTTCTCTAGTGAAATAAATGAAACCGTGTGTGTGTGGGGGGGGGGGTACCATTAGAAACAATATTATCATATGGTGATTACTCTTGTACTGCTGGTTAAAAAGTTAATGAAAGCATTGACTGAACCAAAATATTTAAGCTGCAGGTTGTAAAGGTAAAGAATGAGCTGAGAGGAACACAAAGAAGAGGGACAGAGCTACAAAAAAAGTACAAAGTAAGTACAAAGTAAGAAAGGTGTAGCAGAAGCAAAAGTTGTTTTCTGTCACAAGGTTAAAAAAAAAATCAAAGTTTAGGGCAGATCAATCAAAATATCAATAGTATCGATACCACTGCTGGTATTGTTAATGGATCAATACTAACACAGTAAGATCAATATTTTGCTTCTATCCGTCAAGTTGAGCATGTAGGAATTGTATCAAATAAATTTGTTATTTTGGAAATGAAAAACTGTACTTCAAACACGCTCTATGAAAAATGTCTGAACCTTTTTGTGTTGACTGCCACGTCTATTTTATTTATATCCTACAGCACATTTAAACAGCAGAGGCTGACACAATGACAGGCACATTTACATTCCAGGCCTCCGAAAAACACAGTTTCAAAATACATGCTTTGTATTGTTCTTTGCTGTGCTAACATATTACTGTGGAAAGTAAAAAAAAAAAATCACTGAAAAACTGATGATGATCCACGTCATTAATCATGACACACTGCTCTCCCCTTAATAAGCTATTTTTATAGGTTAAAAGTATCAGTATCAAAATTGGTATCAGCCCTGTGTTTACTTGGTGTCAAATCTATACCAAAATTTTGCAGTACTAGTAGCAGGCATATTGATAGCACACTTTTATTGACAGGTGAACAGTGTTGGTCAAGTTACTTGAAAAAAGTAATCAGTAACTAATTACTGATTACTTCCCCAAAAAAGTAATCCTGTTACTTTACCGATTACTTATTTTCAAAAGTAATTAATTACTTAGTTACTTAGTTACTTTTTAAAAACACGATTTACAACCTGAAGAGGTGATAAAGTGATAGATCTTTCAGCCCAATTCTACTTTTTCTGCATAATCCATCATACAAAATGTAATCAAATGGAAAAGTCTCTTTTTTTAACTTGTTTTATCAGTTTTAATCTTTTAACTTTATGCATCAAGCAAAATTTTAATTATATGCAACATTCTCTGAGTTGAATAAATTAGTTTAACATTTAAACCTATTTTCTGCACATTCCAGCACATAAAATAAAATGTTTTTTGTGTTTACACTCACTCTTTCAAATAGATGCAAGTAAAACACAGCAGAACATAAATAAAGTCAAAGACTAGTGGTCCTGTTGCTCTATTTTCACCTATTAAGCAGCACTGCGGTAGCGGAGGGTTACCCTGGTGCAGGTGTGCCAGTGTCAGTTGAAGAATCCGCGAGTTTCTCTGTGAGTTTCTCTGTGAGTTTCCCATTACGTCGTTGCGCACTCGGTGCTTGCTTGGAAGTTTAGAGCTTTTTTTCGCTCTAAAAAGAAGTTTTCTTCCCACGCACAATGGACGCTAATGTTTTTGTCACTTTTTATGGAATCAAACTCAAAGTAAGGTCAGTACTTCCACGCTTTAAACGCTGCATGCTCATACTCTCTCCCACAATCGATATATGATCCATTGTTGATCTGCACACAGCTGTTGTCACTAACAGCGCACTTGCTTACGTCACTGTCTTGAGACATTCTCGCAAAAAAATCACGGTTTTAGTAACGCAGTAACGCAGCGTTCCTACGGGAAAGTAACGGTAATCTAATTACCGTTTTTGCAATAGTAATCCCTTACTTTACTCGTTACGTGAAAAAAGTAATCAGATTACAGTAACGCGTTACTGCCCATCTCTGCAGGTGAAGGTCCTGCACCGCTGCATCAGAGACCAGGCTTGACGGGGCCTAATTTTTTTCCTGTAATGACGCTTTGCTGACAGCAGTAAATGCAGAATGATGCCAGCTGAGAAGTTTTCATTCCAGATTGGATTTTATGGAAATGTCCTGAACTGCCTTTACTCTCTGCCTTTAAAAGAAAAGTTAAAAAAAAAAATAAAATAAAAAATACCTGAGCTCTGACCCCTAGCCTGATAAGGTGGACACATAGTCGAAGGCCCAATTTATCTCCAGGGGACCTGGTGCCCACTCATGAATATTTACCATATTTCTAAAACAGTGCGCTTAGGGCAACAGGACTGCACTTTGTAATCAGTGTTGAAGCAATAGCTTAATAACATCAATTTCATTTTTGTCTCATAGCCTAGTCTGATTGGCTTAAAATGAATTTTCTGCATGTAGTCAGTCACAGGAAATCTGCATATGAAAATGTGCAGACAGTCAGCCCCAAGATAATCTTCCAGCGTTTGTACATTTAAAAAGTACAGTACATTTAAAACTGACACACAGTTTTAAATGTACTGTAAATGCAATGTGTAAATGTGAAAGGACAAGGCAGAGGCGGGAGGCCACTTTGTAGTGTCTCTGATGTCACTGATAATGTTTCTGTACATCCCAGGCTTGCTAAGTGGCAGCGCACTCTGATGTGCAGTGGTTAAAAGCAAGGCGGATATTCCTCCAATAAGCCGAAGGAAAAAAAAAGAAGAAAGGACTAAAACTCTTGGCTTTGAACACAGTACTCCCAACCTCCGTTGTGCTGCCTTTCTTAATTATGCCAGGCTATTCTGCTGACAGACAGAAAGTGCACCGTGACACCCAATCAGGACTCCATATTTCATTTCCCCTCTCTCTCTCTCCTTTTTAACCGTTAGTACATTAAACCAGAAATCCGGTGGCTGATTTTCAAAGAGCCTTGATTAAACCCAGGAAATGGGACATGATTTCCCATTTAAAATTCATAACAGGCTAACACTTAAGTAATTTAAATCCCCTTTACCGTTTGAGCAGTTTGTATCTGCATCAGATTGAATAATTTCACCTTAACTGCATCAATCCATTTCATTTCAATTTGATTGCAGGAAAACTCAGTCAGAGGACCCTTGTGTGTTTTCTCTAAAAGGCTTGGCAATGAAAATACAAGCTTCTGAAATGCCCTGCTGCTTGTAATTCAATTTGCTTGACCTTCCAGGGTGCTCTAATTGAAAAAGGCAGTTATATGAGTAATGACTTTATTAGTGTTGAAAACCTGGTTTTGCTAACCCTTTCAAATATGCCTCTCTGAATAAAACTGCGCATATTGTCTCGTATAAATCTGGGAATCTCTGGCTGCTTTGGATGAAAGGCTGTGATGATGCAATCTCCTTCAGAATTGCCGGGTGGTGTTGTCGGAAACTCAAGGAAGTCCAGTGCCGCTGAAGGTTGAAGTTCAAATGAACAGCGGTCTCAGTTTTTGAAGGGGGTCTTCTTCTTGTTGCCAGGCAACATCAGTTAAGGCAATGTGACATTGTCTGTGACCTTACAGATACAATGTTCCCTGGTGAAAGGGAAATTGTGAATTCTACACTGGTTATGAAACAGTCCAAGCCTGTTCAAAGCACAAATAACTGCGTTCTTGGTTTATGTAACAATATTTTTTAAAATTGCTCAAAAAGCAGCCAAAATATCAAAAACCAAAATGTTTCAAAATGCATAAATTAGCTTCCAAAATGATGAGAAAGTGAAAGCTCTGAAATGCCAGAAGCTTTTTTAAATTTTTGCTTCTGTACATCAGAAGAGTAGGTTTTAACCTCCACTGTCGATGGTAAATATTTCCTTAACTTTGTGGCTGTTTCTTTGGTGTGATCAGTTTTGTAAACATTTAACACAAGATGAAGTTTGTTTTGGATTCCAGCAACTAACAAAAAAAAAAAAATCTAACGTACAAGCAGTAATTTCTTGTCATAGCAATACTGCTGCAGACAGTAAAACAGTATCCACAGCAGTGCACCAAATGTCGCCAGGAAGAAAGCATGAAGTCCTCAGAGGAGGCGAGTGGGCTCGGCCCGTTCACCAGTATCAGGGGCTTATCCTCCTATCCCATATGGAAAAGATATATATAAATCTTATAAAGTTTGTATCTGTCTTGTGTGAAACTTGTATGAAAAGTATACAAGAGTGAAAACACATATAAGATCCCTTGGAAAATTATATAATGAAACTTGTATGTTTTGTATACTTACTAAAAAAATATATGAAAGTAATGAGAAAGTGGCCACTTTCATGAGTAAATCATATATGTTTTTACTATTTCTTTTCCATATGGGATCTCATTTGTCTCCAGTGAAAGTTTCTAAAACTTACAGTGTACTGCAGTCACTGCAGAGGTGGCTGTTGGTGGTGATCATCAGCACTCCACTGTGGGTCTTCTTCAGCTTAGAATTCTTGGTGAATTTTGATGAGGCTAAGCTTTTTTGCTTTTTTCGGTATCCAGAAATGAAGGCAACGCCAAATAGCAAACTGTAGGCTGCAGAGCCAGTAGGTGTAGCAACTCACTATCCAACAAGAGAAAAACTAAAATAAGTGTTGGAGGAGGGATCGTGCTGAGGAAACTTGGAAAAGCGTGTTGTTGTGAAAATGATAGAAGTAAGTAAAAACAACCGTGGGTTAAATTGTGATTTAGACGTGGAATCAATGCAGTGGAGAAGTTGGGGTGAAAAATAAAAACAATTCTCTTAAAATAACTCCTAAGTAACTCTGTGGTCATCTGTGGACTTCTAACAACTAACTGGTGATGTGAAAAAGAAACTTATAGACACCCACAAAGCAGGAAGAGGCATTAAAGTCAACATCTACACTGTTCAAAGTGCCATCTGTCTGCTGAAGCTGATATTAGGCACCTTGGCCCCTGTCACCACAAGCTTGGAGAAAGAACACTGTTCCTACTACTATGCGAGGGGTAGCAATGCTGTGCTTTGGGGTTGTGTGACAGCTAGAAACAGTGGACAGATGGAAAGAAGAAATCCTCGCACAGGATATCAACCAACCTCTGGGTGCAAATAGAAAAAGTTTATCAGGAAGCAAGTGCACCCCTCACTCGAAAATCCTTTAAAATATGTAAGCAGATATTTGCTTTTTTGTGCAAGCCTGAGAAAAGTTGGGAAACATTTTAAAACTTGAAGAGATCTGCAAGAATGAATTGGTGAAAAACCTCCAAAGTCAAAGCCTTGAGGTATCTACAAAAAAAAATTTGCAAGCTGTGATATCTGACAAAAAAAAGGGATTAATAAGCAATGACTTTGCAGGGTGCCCATACTTTTTGATGTTTAATCCAACATTTTAAAGAGAATTCCATAAAAATATCCAGAAAACAAAAGCAAAAATTCATATTTGAAGACAGATCCCTCTTTGATGTGCGTCCGCTGTAGAGGTTGCGCCTCTTTCTCCTTTCTCTTCAAAAACATCCGAGCACAGAGTTAGCCACAGCAGGGGTTCGCTGCAACCACAACTTTATGCTCCTATCAGTATTACTACAGATTTGTAGTAATCATTACTGAACTGCTACTGCAAAAACATTTCCATCAAGACTTCTCTTTGCAACAAATCAAAGAGTAATATGACCTGCGATGAGTCTTTTATGATCAAACACACTGGTTCAGGCACCCATAGTGGGGCTGGCCTCAGAATAAAATCGAAGAAGCCTGTAGCATGCAGAGATCATCCCTCTGCTTCTATAGTGGATCACTGCTCTTTGATTTCAACACAGAGTTTGAGACGGCACCTTCTGGTTTATATCAGAGCAGGTGGGGAAACTACATTCCTTTAACACTGCAACATTTTAGTGCCATGCAGAAAGACATCCACTCATTTGGATCAGACCTCTCATTTACTGCTGGTGGCTGTGCAGCTATGAAAGGGAAATATGTTAAAGTTTCAGTGTTACCTTTGATTCAGACCTTTCATTTAACAAGGCCCAAAATGTAGTATCCCAAGGAGCATATTTCTATCTGCAGATTCTTGCAATTCCCTTTCTACCTTTTCTGATGTGCTGCAGTAAGAATGCCCCACGCTGCGGCAGTCCATCAAACTGCGGTGGTCTCATTCCTAGACCACTGCAGAAAAATACACATATTTGAATCCCCGCGGATAGGATACACGAGGACACTTGAAAGTCCCATTGCCCAGTCCTCAATTTCGCATCGTCATTCACTTTATGTAACTGCTTCTGTCATAAAATCTTTAAGGGGGCACTGGCCCACAATACATCTATGGTTTATTATCCGATACACCCACAGGAAACTTCCTTTAATGGTCTACAGGAATTATTGTTAGCCAACATCCAAGGCAGACAGCTGGGAATGGAAAATGTTCTCTTCTCTTAAGCCAGAAGGACTAAGAAAAAAAATCAATGCATTTAGCACAGCTTTCAATCTACTTTTCCTCCCACTCCTCAACAGCAGTCGGCGTAGCTCTGCTTTTTTCTTTTTTCTTTTCTTTACTTGAGCTAATTTACAGCCTCAATTTTGGTTTTTAGCTGACGATCCAGCTCAAAGTCATCAACAGCGCAGGAGCAGATACGGTTGACAAAGTGTTCAAGGAGACTTACTGTAGAGGTGACTACTACCATTAACGAACCACTGACCCAGTTAATAGAGGATATGTCTCCTTATAAGTATAGTACTGTGCAAAAGTCTCCAGTCATCCCGATTTGATACGTGGACTGGTACTTGTGTCCTGCTTATCTACTCAATTTGGGCACTCAAAGCTCTATTCTACTACAATTCTCATTCGCCCAACCACACACACATACATACAAGCACTTTTTTCTCTTGCCCAAAAACTACAGGAATCAAACCACCAGCCTTCTGATTCAAAGACGACCCGCTCAAGCTCTTGAGATAAATTTCGCAAGGAAAATAGGTGAAATATGTACAAACACACGGGGAAACAAAGTCAAACAAAGAAGCAACGAATAAAGTAAAAACTGAGCTGTTTAGGTTGTTTTTAGCGAGTATTTGGTACCACCAGCTGTATTCTTCAACACAGTCTGAACTCTTATTTGATCAAATGCTGATTGATCACCTCAATAAGACCTGCTGACACTGACTTTCAGTCCAGTTCTCGTGTAACGTGGCATACCTCAGACGTCTCTCCCTGTTTCCCTTCTACTCAGGCTATTTCTGATGAGGCTTCAGTGAACAATAAATGGATAAATGGAGTCAGATCTGGATATTTTACTATTTTTAAGTGTGTGACTTTCAGGTACTGTTCACTGATACTTTGGTATTTTATAATCATTATTATTATTATTATGTGTAGGTTCAACTAAATAAAGTGGAACAAATTATGTTTTAGTGACAGACTGCAAATAAAAAAGATACAGTTTAAAATTGGCTCTTTGCTAAGCTGTCAGTGGTTCAACTCTTGAGTGATTCAAAGATCAGTTTTAAGGAAGAAAACCCTGAAAGACCTTCAGAAAACCTGGAGACCTATTGATCAAGAGCATCATATAAAGAAATGAGGGGCGGCTCAACATTTTTGCACAATACTGTACATCATTTCATTCGTTTAGCCACTTATCATTAGTGCTACCTGCAGTACACACTTACTGTATAAAGAGCCATAGAAATATACAACACCGTGATAGACCTGTTTGAAATGGTACTGTATGATTTGTAATCCAAAATGAGTTTTCATATATTTTTTCCTACTGATGTGTCCTGTCAAGTGCCACCAAAAGAAGCTATGCGACTAAAAAAAACTTAATTTCTCATTCCCCTCTACGACATCTCTGAATTACCACAGCAGGAGGTCCTGCAGCAGAAGGTGCAGGTCAAAAAGACTTGAGCTGTAGCAAAATGCAGTGCCATGGTTACTAATAAAAATCCAAGCAAATATTCATACCAAGTAGGCTACCAGCCTCTATTGCATAAATGCTTCTTACCTTGCCAGGGCTGACATGAATGATTGATGGTGAAGCATCAGGCATCAAAATACAAACTATGAACCTCTATGTGGTTTCTTGACATTTAATAAACTCTTGCTCACTGTTTTGTGTTTTCTCTTTTATCTCCACCCTGTAGCAACACGCCCATCAACATATCTCCTCGCACTTAAATGGCCTTAAAATACCCTTGCCCCCATCTTCCTCGGTGAACAGTCAGTGTTAGTTAAAACATCGACCCGGCAGCTGAGGAAAAGAAAATGTTTGTCTTTTTATATTATCAGATAAAATTAGTCAAAGGGGTTGCTCGAGGGACAGGTCAACACTAGCCGTGGATGAAACAAACAACAATCTGATAAGTTTGCTCCGAGAGTGGTGCTGGAAGAATGACTGAGGGATGATTTAAATCAAATGTGCTTTATTTGTGTGCTAATAAAACTGTGATAGTTACAGCCGAGTTCAAATTTTGGTCAGGTCGTGAAATAGTCACAGAACTGCTCGGGTACCAACAAGAGAGCAAGCAGCTACATCAACAGCTGCACTGCACTGAGGTGGCCACTCTTGGCTGGTTAAGGAAACAAGTCAACTGCAGTAGATCCGTGTGTGAAAATCCCCAATAGACACAAGCATGTTTACCCCTTCACAACAATCATGAGGGCAGAACATGTGTGACATTGTAGCCTAATGTTGCCAGTAACAGTTCATCTCCATGTTTGTTGTGGGAAGTTGGCACTGGTTTGGGAATGGTTTTGTGTGTTACATTTGCTGTGAGCCAATGGCTGCGATGGGGTTGGATTAATTGAAGGCAGGTGTATTTGATTGTGCTGATACTCTAGTCTACTTACTAGCCCAAACCCTGCTGTGATATTTTGTCACTCTGTGCAAGTTATATGGCCAGATCTAAGATGACTTGATTTAAATATGTTAATGATGGATAGTTTGCTGCTCTGTTAATTGTTTAATGAAGACATGGTGATATTTTGCTCTCTGTGCAGGCCAGGCCCTATATGCTGCAGCCAAAAGGCAGAGTTGGGTTGCTGACGCTGATTACTTGCCTTCTACTTACAGGGTGGTGGGTCTTGGAGGACAACTGCTGATCCCTGTTAAAGTGGTCAACATGTAAAGTACATCTGACTTTACATGTTGTCAGATGTCCCATGTCCCTTTTGCAAGTGGGACATGGGACTATTTTATCCTTTCATTTTTTTTATTTTTGTTCTAATAAATTATCCTTTAGAATTTCATCGGTTCGTTGGTCAACTGTTGCCCACGGCTGAGACAGTTGGTCAGACCTAGAATCTGTGTGTTACAGATGTTTGAAACTCAATCTTGAATCTTTGGAGCTAAAGATAGGGGCGTGGCCACTTTGAGTCACAGGTAGAGCAGGTTAAAGCCTTTACCTCATTTGATGAGAGAAATTCTGCTCTTACTCTGCACTAATTGTCAAAAATGATGCATCCATGCATGAACAGCAAGATCACAAAAACTATATACAGCTACAGGTGTGAACCACCAGTTGAAATGTAACACACAGGTGAATATTTCATTCAGAAAACCTCCACTTACAAGTTACCTTTACCAAGGTATTTGTTGTTGTTGTTTTGTCTACAGTGAAGTGTAAATATTTGAGTTGTTTCAGTTTTATTTTTATTGACTTTGCTTAACTGATGTATGTGTCTGTGTGTGCTACTAATTTATGCAACTTTACATAATTGCATTTTTAATCTCAAAGATTAAATGCATAAAATAAAACTCGTTGCAATAAAGGTTTAAGAAGTGCAAAGTTATCATTCCACAAAACTTTTGGATATTACTTTGTAGTTTGTTCTTGTTTCTTCCAGAGATTTCTGATCATTTCTCTTGACTTCTTTTAAGCATGGTTATGTTCCCAGGGCACAGAAAGTAGCTTAAAGCTGTCCTATTTATCAAATGTAACATTTTTAGTCCCACTTATAACTACTAATTAAAGAAACAAGACCAGTCCTATTTTTGGTGGTCAACACATTTGAAAATGGAGCCAGGCTAATACAATATATAAGTCACAGCTGATCCACTTACACATCAGAGCAGCATCACATCAAGTCCACAGAGAGGAGAAGGAGAGAAACTTTGTCTAAGTCCCCATTTTATTTACAGTGTAGAATTTATGCAAATCTATTCACTTATTATAAAAGCCATTTCACAGAAGTACACCCTTGTACCGTTTCCAGGGTTAGGGATGAGTTTAAGTAGCGCACAGGTGCTACTAATCAAATACACTTGATTAACTGATCACTAATAAGTGAGCACCTGTTCAGAAGCCTCTTCTCTAAAAAGAAATTGGCAATGCAGCTTAGGTTTGTAAACTTACATCTCAACAAACCACAAGACCTCTGCAACAATATGCTTTGAACACACAAGAAGATGTTGGGCTACTATCCACAGCTCCACTTTTGGCGAAAACCAGACACACATGCTTGATACCAACTGTCGAACACGGTGGACAGCAGTCATGATTTGGGCTTGTTTAAGAGGCCAGCTTTGCTACAGCTGAAGCTTGGCTGAAGCACCAGGACAAGGATCCAAAGCACAAAAGAAAATCTACAGCAAAATGACTAAAAAAAGAAAAGAATCAAGATGTTGCAATAGCCCAGTCCAAGTCCAGACCTCAACCTGATTAGAAATCCTGCCGCAGTATATCTTAAAAGAGCTGTGCATGAACGAATGCCTGCAGTAAAGATGAGTGGGCCACAACCGTGTGTCTGAAAAAGTCAAACAGTCATGCATTTGGTTTTACAAGCTACTGAATCATGAGGTGTACTCAGTTTTCTTTTTCACACTACTGTGTTTTATTTTAGTTTTGAAAAAAATATTTCAGAATATCAGAATTGAAATATAAAAGCTACAAAAATAATCCCATTTCCTTTTTTATTTAGTATAATGACGGTAATTTTCTTCACAAAGTGCTAGCATTTTGCTATGGTGTTTGGTAAATTAAAGACTCATAATGGCACCAGTTAATTATAATAAACATTGAGAGCTAAATCAAAGAAAACCATATGTGTATTAAAAGCTATATAATCAAAATGACTGGGGTTCTGGTGGGTGACGGGTATTAGGTGGCTAATGCTAAACACTTTCTGCTTGTTTATCTAGTACTTATAGAACTTTATTCACTGTTGTAACTAGAGATGGCACGATACCACTTTTTTATGTCCGATACCGATATCATAAATTTGGATATCTGCCGATTCCGATATGAATCCGATATAGTGTGTTTTTAAATCAATAAAACTGTTTTTTTAAATATTTTGCTGCATTTTGTATAAGTTCACACTCAAGTTTAAATAAACAACAACACTAAAGAGATTCTGTTATACCTGTAAAATAATTCATAGTTCAGCAATACTGATCAATCTAATAAACTTAAACTTACTCCATCCTTCCTATTCTGGTAATTTAAAGAGTACTTCGCAGAAATATTAAGCAACCTAACTAATAGGGTTGCAAACTCCCAGCAAAGAAAATAGGGAACCACCCCCCACCTCATGATGCTTAATCGACGTAATCAACTTTAATTTGATGCAGTGTGGGGAAAAAAATGCACAGAAATAATTTATTTTTCAAGAATAATTAAATAGATTCAACATCTTTCTTCTACAGAATTGCAGACTGCACAGGTGGTACCTTCCCAAAGGAAAAAGTACTATAGCTTACTAGGGTATATTAGACTTAGCAGTTACTATATACAGTAATGGACTTCTATATATTTTACATCAGATTAAAACTTTGGGTGTAAGATTCAGATAATTCATTATTAAAAACTAGACATTTTAAATGAGAATAAGAAAAAAAAGTATGTCTTTGTGCCCCCTTTTCCCTGTTCATGCCCTATCGGCCCCCCTGGCTAAACTTTGCTAGATCCGCCCCTGCACAGTTACCAGCAGTCAGCTGCTTAGAAAAGGATCCTGGTCTAGAAAGTAATATTAAATCAATTCTAACAACAGCTTATCAAGGTTAAACGTGCTGCTGCTGTTCAGCCGCTGGTTTCCTCTTTCTGGCGCGAAGTGGGCGATAAACAAACAAGAGAGACGGACTCGTGACAGAAAAGCCGATCAGCTGATCATTGATCAGTTTCATGATTGAAGTAGCAGCAAGAAGAGGCAGTCGCTCCATATATCGGTTGTTAAGCTTAACGCAGGAATGCTTTACAAACATTCAGAGATGAACTTACACACTTGCTTTACTTCTCTCTGGGATAACTTCATCGGAGATGAAATGCTGGTTTGGTAGCACAAATACACACACACTGCTCCTACATGCTGCGGTTATGAGCCGAGTTACGCCATGTCGCAAGTTTTGTGAGGTGCTTTTTTTTTAATTTAATGGATCGGATTACATTTTTTATTTCTCTCTGATATCCGATCCAGTAATTTACGTCAGTATCGGACCGATACCTAATATCGGATAGGTCCATCTCTAGTTGTAACCCGTTCAAGGTTCTCTATTCTTTATTCTTCATTCTTCATTCTACTAAAAAAGTGAGGAAAATGACCTTTTATGAAACCCGTTAAAGTCCATATTCATTCTGGACTATCAGGTTAATGGCACCCATTGCAAGGAAATTCTCCCCTATTGATTAACTCTCTGGTAAGTCAATTCTGACCTATCTCTATATGAAATTCGATGGACTGATTGTAAAGGTTTCACACAGATAAGTAAAGAGAACAAACGTGATTGATCTATTTTCTTTAAATAACTAAAAGGTTATACATGCTGGTTTATTTGTGTTTCATGATATCAGAATGGGGGGAGTCTTATACAAGCTCTTGAATTCACTAAAGCCTCAGAGGAAAGGAAGAATGGCAAAACAACTGAGCTGTATGTGTAAGGCTGCCATCTACTGAGAACTGTCTTGAATTTGGACAGATCCAGGTTTGCAGTGGCAGGAACAGCGTCTGCTCCCTCAGAAAATCATGTTCCCTCTGTGCTCAGCAGTCATGGCTGAGGGAGGGTCCTGCTGAGACGAGTAATGAGGTAATTGAATTTCAGTTCATTAAGAGCTCCTTCTTGCACCTCATGTCACAATTTCATGTTTATTAAAGAACCTCGACTGTTTACATAAATCCCCATGTCAAAAGCACTTCAAGCCTGCTGCTTGAAAGCTTCAAAATTCGTGCAGTTCGAGCCACACCCCAATCAGTGATGCCACAGCAGACGTTTTGCCTTTCACAGCTACAAAAAACCAAAAAACTGCCGTGGCATCGTTCATCCAGGTGTGGGAAGAAGTGAATCTTTGAATTTTCTTTATTGCAGTATTTCTTTTTTTCCCCCAGTAGGGAAAAACCGTCATTAGCTCCTTTGCTGTAATGTGTGTGTTTTCCGTTTCAAGTGAACCGCAGTAATAATAACAAACTCTTCTCGCCGCTGCACGAGTGCCGATCCAAACCAGCGGTGTACATGAGGAGGAGGGCTTGTTGCTAGGTTGCATATTCCTTCAGTTACAAAGCTCTTTGATACCTGCGTCGCTGTATGCTTTCACAGACATGCACCCACTTACTTGGCTCAGGCCAGGCACCTACACACGCACACATTCACAAAAGACCACACTAACACAGAGACATGCACCAGCAGGTAGGCCTGCTTTTTTCTCCCCACCCTTTTTTCCTAAATCAGGGCAACAATGGGCACGCTTCCACTCAGCAAACCATCAAGGCAGCCTTGACTTCGGGCAGCAAGACAGGACCCGTCTAACCACACTAACAAGGTGAGCAGACAGTGTGAGTTGTTGTGGCGGGTGTCTGTGCTCCTTCAGGAGGAACTGACAACAACTGGACTGGCACCACTAATAAGGTGTCAGTGCAGCTCTGCCCCACGCTCAGAGAACAGCCATGCAGCTCACACCGAAGGGCCTGCTGCACCAACCAGGATCCAGGCATTAAAACCAACAGAGGGAAGGGTTTTGTTTTTTTCTTTTCCACACTTTCACACAAACAGAAAACACCACCCCATTCCTATCGGAGATGCTATGCACTATTTTGTGCCAGATTAGGATGGATGGGAGGAGGAAATCTTTTCCACGCACAGGCAGAGACACGTGGGACAGCTCACCAACAGACACCCGCTGTGAGGGCAGTGAATGGAAAACTGAAGTCACTTGCCTCGCCATTTAAGGGATAGGGTTGGGTTTTAAAGCCTCTACATGGGATGGTGTGCAGCTGTGCATGTGGAAGGAATCCACTGATTGGTTAGAGCAAAACAAAACAAAATTGGCACGTTTTTTTGTTTTTTTTTTCTTTTTGAGGAAAAATCTGATGTTATGTTGAATAAAATCTGATTAAATAATTTCTGATTAAGTCAGTGGTTCATTTATGGGGCAGATCAGACGGCCGGTCGCACGTTAGCCTCAGATGAACTTTTGAATGCATCGACACAGAATGGACTCAATTTCTAGTCTCTCAAAATTTCAGCATGAAACAGGAGGAACGTGTGCACCAGCCAGCACCTCGTCCGTATGGCATTTAGCTTTTGTATTAAGGCAAACTTTAATTAAATATAGGAACCCATCCATGTCGGTGGTTACACAGCCTTAAATGTGTATATTTGTAAGCTGTGACCATATTAACATGAAATGCATAATACACAAAGGATGTTTTTGGGTTTTTGTTTTTTTTTTTGCTTTGAGAAGGTAAAGATGAAGTGCACTAGGCTTGGCTGCTGTCTTCGTTTTATTAGGCTTTGCCACGCTGGTGAGGCTTACTTTGCAGCCTGCATTCTAATGAGAGAGAAAGCAAGGATGAAGGAAGTATGGAGGGGGGTGCAGAGGGTGGAGGGATTGTGTAACTCTGTTACATAACACAATATGCACAGCCTTCTCTCCGTCTCCGGTCCTCCTCTCTCTCTCTCTCTCTCTCTCTCTCCCTCTCAGCACCTCCAATAGAGAGACATGGCAGAACAAGCAGGAGGGAGAGCATGAAGGGTTTAAAAGGGTGCTGGTGTTAATGAGGGCGATGTGAAGAGATGTGCGCCTCGCTGGAAAATCATACTTCATTACGGCGCTGTTTCTAATAATGCAAGTGATGAGGAGAAGTTGTTTGGGAGGTGAGGGGACGAGGAGTGCAGACCCCCGGCTTTTCTTAGATTAAAACTCGGCCATCAAGTGGCATTCAAGTGGGTTTGCTGGGTAATTAAAGTCGATAAAATGTTATTGCTTTCACCCTCGGCCCACCTTCGGATGGCTGGGGTTGAACTGACAGGCTTTTTGGATGAGGACAGCTCACTAGTGGGAATCAACCTTGACACCTTAATTGCAGATTGCATGCATTACTTTGCTGATTATGAAACAAAGCAAATTTACAACATCATTTACTACTTTTCAGGCTGCTTTGCACCCAGTTTATAGCTCCCAGTACTTTTAAGTTTAGTGCATAATTTAGCAAATAAAGCTTTTCTAGTCAGTTTTGTTTTGTTTTGTTTAGAAAGGAAGCTGGCGATTCTATTCAACATGTTTGATTCCTGCAACGTGACCTCATTTTATTGTAACAAATTTCATTCAGACTTCTTGGTCACGCAGTCCAGAATAAACCAGTTTGTATGAGAAGACTGAAAAACACTCAGTGTTGCAAAGTTTTATTTTCTTGAAGAATAATCTAATACAAAATGACAAAAGAGCCAGGAAAGTTTCAGTTTCTTTCACACTCTTAAAGTATATTACAAAGTACAGCACAGTCAACATTTCCACTGAAGCTTCTACTTGTTTTTTCAAACAACTTTCACTTCACGAATAGTTTACTTTCACACAGAACGTCTCCTCCGTCTTCTCCTCCAGGTTGTTCACGTAGACCAGGATGTCCACTGATCCGGGACTCTGGCTCGTGGCAAACCGCAGTCCGATGGTGTAACTCTCTCCCCCTCCAATCTGAACATAGTAAAAATAACACATAATTTTATTTAGATCTTTATCTTTTTTTTCTTATTAAAGCTGACCTGTCTGCCCATTCACACGTTTAATAATAAATCCATCATTTTTGTTTTGAACTGCATTGTTCACAAAGATCTGCCCCAAGATAAAAACCCTGAATAAATGGCAGTCACTGAGACCGATTTGGCAGCACGGTGTCTCAGTGGTTAGCACTGTTGCCTCACAGCAACTGACATGGCTTCCTGTGCTTGCTCTGGTTTCTCCCACGATCAAAAACATGCTGTTAATTCCATCGGTGTGCCCTGGACCATAGCTCTGGGTTTAACTAGCCGCTGGTCCCCAGGTGCTACGCTGTGGCCGCCTGCTGCTCCTAATGCTTAGGATGGGTTAAATGACTTTCCTGACAGGGATCAATAACACTGTCTGATGTTATCTGTTAACATTATTAGAGCTGTAAACCAGTTATAGATGTGACTCCCTTTTTCTAGACTAGATCATTTACACTAGATTAACCATATATACTTCACTGTGCTCATGTAGCCACGGTAACAGAGCCAGACTTCTGAATGTAAACCCCCACTCATTCTTCTGAGATGAAGACAATGCCTCAGAGTGAAAAAATACGTATCCTACAACACATTTAAAAAACTGAAACCAATATATACCAAAGGTGACATCTCACAATACAATATTATCACAATACTTCACTCACAATATATATTATTGCAATATACTGCAATAATATATATTGTGAGTTACTGATAGTACAACAAATAGTTGTAAGAAATTGTTGAAAATCACATATCTGTTGCTGTCTACATAGACAGAAATTCACATTTAACATAATTCTATTTACTTATTACGTCAGCAACCGTTCTATATGAATATAACCAGATTATTACCAGCTGGCAGCCAGTTGAAATGAATCCCCTCAATTCAGACTGATGGCAACATGTTTGGAAACCTGAGCATTTATAAATGAGACAGCAATTATTTGCAAACCTTCAACAATCTCTCTGAGAGTGACTGCAGCCAGCCCAGGTCAGACTGCGACTGTTTGCAGAAAGGTCACCTCCTATCAGGTGACCCAGGTATCGCCTTGTGATTAATCTTAGGCTCTAGGCAACATTTAGACACCAGAAGTTGTTTTTTATGCTTTAACTTCTTTAATACAATTTATTTGGTATCTGTGTATCAATACAACGTTGCAATGCACAATATTGTGATACTGTTCTGTATTGATTGTTCCCTTACCTCCTAAGATATACAGAGAACCTACTTTACAAATTAAATACAACTGCCATGCAAAAATAGTGAGCTCTGGTTCTTTCACATGGAAATACGCATCTAAGTGTTTAATCGCATGTTTTGTGACTCCGGTGACCTCATTTCAGTATCCAATTAGTTTCCTTCTTCCATGCAGTAATTAGATAATAAACAGAGTGTATTTCAGTTAGATTTGAAGGTATTTTACTGATCTGACTCAAAAATTAAAACATTTCTCAGGACAAAAATGACCCATATATGGAGCAAATGGTTATCCACACTGTTTTAATGCTTATCATCGCTGTGGGCATCTCCTTTTCAGGCATGTCTAAAACACAATTGTTAAATGAGGAAGCACCAGTTGTTCTAACCTCCTGACTGCCTCTGTGGAAAGTCTAGTATTAGAATTTTTTATTTGTATGTTGTGATTGTTTTTCTGTTCAGGCATCACAGTGAGGTAGATCTTTAACAGGTGTTTTTTTGTTACTTTCTCACTACTGTAGATTGACCAGAAATATTTCCTTCTACTCTCTGTAATAGCCAACAACAGAAATATGGGTCAATTTAAGGGATTTATGCTGTAATCTTTCCCACAAGCATGGCAGTATTGATCTCTGCTTCGCCTTTCCTCCTGACAGCTGGTTTTATCACAGTGAGGTAGTTATGTCAAAAAAGAGAAAAGTGTCTCCACATTTGCCTAATGCCACAGGCATGGTAAATTCTTTATAAGACACCTGGAGCTTCACTGACAAGATGGAAAAAACAATGGGCTGTTTTTCACTTGGCTCACCCTCCCTGTCTAATTGATGCAGTGTCTTCTGGCCAACAACAATGAGACTCTTTAATAGTTTATGTGAAAACAGGCTCCCCTCGCCTCTCATTCATTTATTTCTTAATTTAAAATGATAGTTTCTCATTTGTTTTAGCATTTTATCACACCTCACTAAATTAAAGGCAATGACAGCAGTGTTTCATGTCTGAATGTGAGCAAATCAGCTTTTAGAGACACTGAGGCTGACCGCACAATAATAAAACAGCAGCACTAATGACTTTGTAATATTCTTTGCATTCAGTTCTGAAAGCCGACAAGGAAGCCATTTACGGAGGAATGAGCAGTCAACATAAAAGACTAGAAATTATTGATGTCTTGTACTCACCTGTCAGGATGACAAGAAAGTCAACAGTATTGCTTTGTATATTCACGACTCATACACTCATATTTTCTACAATAAGCCTTTTGGTCAAAACAGTAGCGTTGTTATGCCATAACCCATTTATAATTTTGACTGGGAGGGCATGAAAGCTGATGACAGGGCCTGATACCAGGCTAAAATCTCCAGAAGAAACTTGGGGAAAAAGATCCAGTACAATAATATCTAACCGCTTGCCTCCTACACGGCAGCTCCATCATATCGGTTGTAGATGAAATCTCCATCAGAATGTCAGAAGACTTAACTGCTTAGACACACAGGAAGCACTTTAGCCTAGTTTTTTTCTAAAATCTGTCAAAAAGAGTTTCGTTTTAGTCAAAGTGTGTCAGATTATACGTGGTCAGTAGCACCGCTGGTTAAAGCTAATGTTATTGACATCAGTTACACCATCATAGCAACATATGTACCATTACTCCGTGAAACAAAACTATCTGAGCAGCTTTTGTTAAGGAGGAGGGTTCTTTCCTTCTAGTCACTAATTAAAGTATTGATTTTACTCTTAATGGGGGTAAGAGAAGTGGACGGCCTCCAGTCTCATTTTACCTGGAATTTATTCTCTTTGAACTGGAGCAGATCTGGATGGTCAGAGCGAAGCAGGAATGTACGGCTGCTGGTGTACGGATTGGTGTAGGTGATTTTTCTGGAACTGCCACGTCCACCGCCAACTGGAACGCATACTTCAAAAGCCTGCAAATACACACACACACACACACACACACACACACACACACACACACACACACACACACACACACACACACACACACACACACACACACACACACACACACACACGTGTTATAGCATCAAACCTTCTTGGGCACAGAGGAATGAGGGAGGGATTGAAATGTCTGAAAACAAGAGCTGAGAAAACTGCAGGATTCATCCAAGTGCACCAGATGATTTGATGAAGTATCCAACAAAAGGAAGCCCATGGCTGCCTACAGTGAAACTGCAAGAGTAAATGAACTTGAACAGTTTGTAAGTGTGATCTGAATGTGATTTGATACTTCAAAGTAATGGTACAAAGCTGGCAGGATAAGCTGGCTGCCTGTGAACTGGTGTAATGAGCATTTGTACAGCGGCCACAGTGGATGGATCCGCATGTTTCATTTGGCACAGATTTTACACCTGGTGCTTCCCTCACTTTTATCCAGTCTTGGTACTGGCACTAAGAGTACGCTAGCCTATGACCCCTTAAAGCTGGGTTTGTGTTCCTGCCAATCTCAAACCAGGGATCTTTTGCATTTAATGCAAATGTGTTAACCACTACACTACCACTACCACTAATGAGCATCTGTAAAGGGATGTCCACTGAAAGAAATACTTTCCTACAGTGTTTGGCATACACCTGACAGCAAGAAGATCCTGGATTTGAATTCAACAACTGTCTGGTGGCTTTCTATGCCGAATTTTCATGTTTTTTCTGTGCCTACATGGGTCCTCTCCATGTACCCCAGCTTCCACCCACAGGTCATGCTCATTTGCTTAACTGTCAATTCTAAATTGGCTATAAGTGTAAACGTGAGTCTGTCTCTCTGTGTTAGCCCTGCAATAGACTGGCAACCAGTCCAGGTTGTGCCCTGCCTCTCACTCTTTGACAGCTGGGAATCCAACCAAGATAGGTCACCACACAGGGAAGACATGCAGCCATCCTATGGCCAAGACTGGCTTCAGATGCTTATTTCATGGTTTTAAAGTAATGTTTGGCAATCCCTGACTTAAAGCAAGATAACTTTATGTAATGTGAGATGATAAATAACCACTGCAATACCCTTTAAGCATTACATTTTCTTTGTTTTGTTGTCAGAGAAAATGTGATTGTTGTCAATCACTTGATTGTTTAGCATTTTAGGAGAAGTGGATATTTGATCAACTTAAATTGATTTCATTTGATTAAATGTATATTTCTGCTGTGTAGTGCATGAGAAATATGTTCTGTACACAACAGGCAAAAGAAGAATTTAGTACTTTACCTATAATGCATAAAGCATAATCCAGTCAGCCAGTTAGGTACACAGTCAATTGATTAGACATTTGATTGAGAAAGGCAGAGAAGAGCATTATTAAAGACAATTGGATCTAAGCACTGGTCTGCTGCTCTTTATAAAGGGATTGGGAATGTTGAGCTGGCCTTGGGAAGTACCCGGATGATTCAAGTATTGAATCTGTTACAAATACAAGTACTATAAAAATGAAATCATGATGTCAAATCTTCTGTCTTCCTCTTAAATATTTTTTTTATTTCATACACTGATATCCTTCAAACGCATGTCCAGAATCCTTCAGAGCCAAAGCCAGTTTGCTGGTAGATTGTGGTGTGTTAGGTTAGTAATGGTTACCCCTGCTGGAAAGCTGCAGATGATAGCTGGTAATCTTCTTTCCGCATAGGCAGTATTACTCCCAGTGTTATGTAAAATTGGGGGTTCCCTTTTAAATCACTAGAGCTTCACAAAGTGATGATAAAAATGAGAGGCAACCATAATGCAGTTTATTAACGCAACACTGTTGCATAAGGAACACATTAGGTCATTGACTAAATGCACACAGTGCTCACAATGCTAATGTTACGAGTACAGAGCAGGAGAGTCCAAAGAGTTGGAAAATCCCAAATCCCAAAAAGGTTGATAATGAAATATACTCTACAACACTGGTGAGACAAAACTAGGTGGCACAAACACTTTTATTGTATTGATATTGTGGTAGATTATTGCCGTACAAGTTACCAAGCTAGGCAGCTAGCTGCTTGGTAGACATTGTCCTGCTTTTCGAAAAAGATGAATGACTGAGCTCCTGTAGGTGCCTGGGAAGGGTTAGCATGTTACCTTTAAGCAGAATCAAGCTTCTAGCTTTAGCTAGTGCTTTTTTCAGAGAAATGCTTTTTGTTATTTAACCAACAGCAGTGCAAAAATGATTAAAACATTGTCCTTTAATGAATGGGAGGGGGAGCGCTCAAGTTCAAGGGAGACCTTTAATTAACACATCAACCACATTTGCAGCAGAGCGGTGTGATGAGCAGGTCTGCAAATCTGACGCTTTCGTGCTGTAGTGTTTGGCTTTCAAACAGACACCTGGAACTGTATTTAACACACTGTTCTGCTGCTGCTGCTGCTGCTGCTGCTGACACAGTGAAGAAAAGGGTAAAAACCCGGGTTGCCAAATGTGCCCCACTGGATAATGATGGCCGATACCCATATGAGGAAACGATAAAAACACAAGATTTTTTTTAGGGTCCTACCTTGGACAGCACAGGACGGTGAACATTGAGACAGAGCAGCCACGCGGTGACCAGCCGCTGCTGCTCCACATCTACCGCGTTCACGTACAGAAAGCGGCTGCCAGCCTGCCATGGCTGCACCTTCAGCTGGAGCTCCTGCACTGCTGCAGGAGGCAAAACAAACACACCCGCTGGGTCCACCTAAAAAGAAGGCAAAGGCCATTAAAGTTTATTGGGTTTGGCAAGTGGACTGAGAAATGTGTCGACCAAGTGACAAAAAGAATGTGACAGTGTTCAAAGAGAAGAGATACATTTAATAAGAAATGGAAGAGGGACAGAATTAATGGAAAAGATGCTTAACAGAGTCAGAGGAAGGTAAAGGAAGTGTGCAGATTAAAGGAGAGTGGGTGAGAGAAAGGGTGAATGAGGTTCAATAAAAAAAGGGGGGAGGCAGACAATGAAATGAGAGAAGTAGAGGCAGGAAAGTGACAGAAATAAGAATGTGGGAATGAGATTTACTGTGCAGCTCCTTTTCAATCTGTTGAGAAAAGCAAAGCTATTCACTGACGCTGAGCTTTATCCTGCTTTATAGAACTCCTCCAATGCATTCCACTGTGAGCTAACCTGCCGCGAGTCAGATCAAAGCAGCTGCTCATGCGTACGCCGAAATCTTTAAAAATACATCTGTCGCTTTTTCAGCCAGTACCCTATTTCTAAAGGTAAAACATGTTTGGGTCATACTGTATGCACCCGTGGTGGTTGTGACAGTCTATCACTTCTCTTTTTTTCTCCATGAATGCTATAAAATGCCCTTTTATTCCAACTCTGAGGAAGAAGTATTGTCATGCTCCCTCTACTCTTGTACTCAGTTATGAATAAGAAACAATCTATTAAAAATAGAGGGCAATGTGACACTCCTGGAGCATATTTTCACATGTTCAGAGTGCATAAAAGCCACTGCTAATTTTTTTCAAATTGTATCAAACTGGGTCCCGACATGATCTGGCATGAAGACAGGAAGTAACGAGGGAACCTAATAAAATGAAATGAAACCCCATAAAAAGACCTATTATGCTGTCAATCTGCATTTGCATGTTCTTGACAATGATTCAAATCTTAAACTGGAGGTATTATAAGGGAAGGAATTGCTTCCATTTTTTTTCCTTTTGCTGCTAAGAGAACAATTTGCATTAAATCACTTTAGATGAGCAACTTCAAAATTGCTCACGATAAAAAGATCATTTGTCAAGAATAAATCCCTCAACATTTTTTTTAGATAAGTGAGATTTATGCATTTTTTTTGTCCTGTATGTTGAGTGTCGTCTGCATCAGTCGGATTTTGTCCAATTGAAAAAGAACACAATACAGTAAAAGCCTAATTTTAGTTCGAACATGCCACTTTCACATATAAAAAATGCATCCAGACCCAAGCACCCTTGATGACTAAGATGCTGCTCCAGTCTCTGAACCACAAGCTAATGTTAAGTGGCGGGGGAAACAGAGAGTGACAGGACAGGGAATGTGTACGGGTGGTAGAGAGGGTGTAACGCATAGTTCATCACCACAGACTACTACTGCTGGTTGCATGCTCTTGATCTCTTTTCAACTTGACTCAAAACAAGAATTATATATTCAGCTGAAGTGCTATGAACGCTGGATTAAATAACTAGATTCCTGGGACTCATAAAGAATTGAACGGAGCTCTCCACTAGAGGTCTTCGTGGGTCTAAAACCAAAACCGGACCGATGGAACTAAATGAGCCCAATGTGCAAAAATTAATTTTAAACATTAAGTGCAACAGGATCCTAAAGGGACCCACATAAAGCCTAAGGGAAGCAAGACCTCATCCAAAATCCAGTTGACTAACAGAGAGTCAGAACAGCATCAGCAGGAGCACGATGCTCCAGCACTTAAAGGGCAGCTGTCATCCAAAAAAGCAAAAATACATGTTATTTTTCTTTCACTTCACACATCTGCCACAAAGCAACAATTTTCTACTGCAATGGTTGTGATGCACACAAGATCTGAGCTACAGAAGAGGGTCAGTTTGGCTATGTCTATTAGACAAGTGGATCCAAGTGGCACAAAGAAGCTTTACCGACCTGCTTTTTTTTTTTTTTTTTAAATGTGTTGTTACTACATTATTTTTTTGTAACGGACAGCCAATCAGAAGAAAGGCGACTTAAACTAAAGGGGATGGGAGCTAAAACAGCTTGTTTCAGAGAGAAAATGAACACAGGGGTTGCACCAAGGCCAGGTATAGAGTAAATACAAAGTCTTTTGAGGAGTGAATCATTCAAAGGTGCTTTAGTAGAATCTAAGAATAAAAATGTGCAGTGTGAAATGAGCATAAAAAGCCCACTTTAAAACATTTTTCTTCACTTTTTTTTTTTTTTAATCTCAGGTTAATAAAATAATGACTTCACTAGAAGACATGTGAGTTGATTTTAGTTTTGATGAATCTTTAAATCTTGATAGAGGCCTGAATCCCACGCTGCAGAGAACATGTGCACATTGTTTACTATTTCAAAATAGTGCGTTTAGTGACAATCGTACCTCAATCTCGCCGGGGTGTGATGAGAAACACTTGACCTTACGGATAGCCTGCGTTCCCCTCAGAACGAGTGACTGACAGCTCCGCTGGCCAGTCACACAGCTGACGTCCACACGCTCCAGGAAGTGCACGTAAATCTGCCAGATCTGGGAGGGCGCTGCCATCCACTTATCACTACAGAGGAAAAACATCATCAAGAACAATTAAACTAAGGCCCCCTGGAGATGCAGCCGGTGCAGCACGGGGTAAGAGATGAGGAGGGCTGATCTACGGCTGTGCTAGCATTTTAATAAGCAGAGCCATCAACATCATCCTCACACTGCTGAGATGAAAGGAATTCAGTCTCAGTGGCCCTAGCTGACTCAGAGTGGGAGGCGATGCAGTCACCTACTCAGGTCTGCTCTGAGACAACAGCTCTCATAAAGCGTTTGTGGTTATTTGGAATAGGATTCAAGTGATATGGGGTTTTGAGGGCAAACACGTCATCTGGAGGGTTGAAGCTAAAATATTTTCACAGTGATATCGTCAGATATTTTTTTTAAATGTTAGAAATCAAATCCAGATCAAATTCACAAATGTATTTGCGTGTAATTTGCTGGTAATCGGGTTGGCTGCTCGACACTTGGGTGAAAAATTAAAAAAATGCTCAACCACTAATGCAAGGGGGCCAAATGACTGTGTTACAGCACTTGGGACTGGTTTATATTGCAGTATTAGAGGACAGTATTAGACATGAAATGAAGAAGCAATGTGTCTTCTGCAATATATTTTATTAGTAAAATAAATTAGCTATACAGTATGTGCTCTTCTTGATGGAAGCACGTTGTAATATAAAGATACTAAACCACAGATGTCAAACTAATCTTACATCGAGGGCCACACACGGCCTACTTTGATCTTAAGTGGGCCGGACGAATGAGCCTTTGTGTCAGCAAAAAGACGTTTAACTACACATTTAATCCCTGAGATATCTTATCATAAGACAACAAAGTGCAGGTTCTGGTAGCTAATGTTTTCTCAATGAACCAAAAATATAATGTTTCATTTCTTCCATTTAATTGTTTATACTGTATATTACTTTATGCACGGCTGAAAGGGTTGTCTTTATCAGCTGGAAAAATTTTCCAAAGCTGTCCAGAGGATCAGATTGGAGTCTTTGCTGAGCCAATTCTGGCCCCTGGTCCTTATGTTTGACACTCCTGTTCTAAACATAACCATTAGTACCATTAGTAGTGCTATGCACATATCTGTGGTTAGGATTGTATATTGTGTGAAAGAGTGCATGTGAATGAGCATATGCATGATGCAATCCATCATTTCCACTAAGTGACAGAGGAAAATGAGGAAAACAATGAAATCATGTGAAACGAGGCAAAATGCTTTTATATTCATGTCCTCAGAGTTAAACGACAGCTCTCTGATATTTAATAGAAAACAAGTATTTGTATATCACATTAAAAACAAGGTGTACATAATCCTGATGGAGATTAGGCAAACTGGACGATGGACTGTGGAACTGCAGGCAGCCAGAGCATGAAAACTCAGTCTGATTAGTTAATTGATTCAAGCCTGCATGAACAATTTAATTATTGCAAAGATGAATGCTTCTTCAGGCTAAGCTCTGTGCGTGTGTGTGTGTGTGTGTGTGTGTGTCTGGCCAGTAAATAATACATACGTGAAAACCATTACAAAGAACATTTTTATGTGTGGACTGGGACTCCCTGGCACTTTCAAGTACACATCTTGAGGCTCTCCTGGTGCCTACAGACAGAAACAGATAAAAGGTGGAAGAGTAGAGGGGAAAAAGAGGCAAAAATAAAAAAGACCCCACATTGGCACTACAATAGTGTAAAGGCACGACACAAGGGCAAGCCTTTTCTTCTATCAAAAGAGCTTGTAATCTATCAAAAATGAGCTAGAGTTCTGTCCTGATTACGTTTTGTAAAAAAGAGACAAACATGTCAGAAGGAAGCTCAAAGAATTACACTTTATGTTGAATCCAATCCTTCAAACAGAACTGGCTGATGATGGTTTTGTGACATTTTGAGATGAGATGATGAGATGAGATGGCCTTTATCCTCACACTGTCAGTATGCAGTAGCTTGATTTGTTGAAGTCTCTGAGATAATGATGCAGACATATGTTTGCCTTTGACCTGCTTATTTTCCAATGTGTAAATATTAGATTGTATACCTATAGGATACTTACCTTGTAGTGTCCTGTGTTAGCACTTAACAATATTTACCTGAGGATTACATGACAACCTAATAAGAGGTTGTTGTTGTTTGTGTGTGTCTTTATGGTTTCACTCCAATTCAGTGATGTCAGTTTGATGTGATTGCTGTGAATGAAGCCATTAAAGGAGCAAGCACGCTCACTTTAATGGCTCTTGAAAAGAAGTTTGGCTGGCTGTTTATCTATGGTCACACTCAGGGAGGACAACACACAAAGAGACCAGTGCAGCTAGAATAAAGTGCTTTCCCTTCCAAACAGTTATCAGTTCAGTAATTAACCCTGTTAATATTTGTATGTTAATTGCAGAAGGAATTAAATCCAATGTCATTCACTCACCAGCATCCTTGTTTGGCAGATGATGTTAGGGTCACTGCAGCGGACAGAAACATGAGCATCTGGGTTGATAGCTGGTTTTCCCAACAAGAGGCAGGAAAAAACAAATATAAGATCAATTTACTATTTACTATAAATTGTTTTTATTATAGTTCAGAACATCAAGCCAGTCATAAAAGCCAATCAAACATTTTCTTGATTTTAAACTTTTATTTCTTGCTTTTCATTTCCTGCTCTGCATCCAGATACTTCTCTCTTCTTATTACCCTTTTTGTTGACAGAAACTGCACTGATATTGAAAAGTTGTTTCTGTTGATATTTAGTAAAAACATAATAAAGTGAAGGCAGAATACATTACTCATTCCCATTTCCCACATAAGCTGTCAAAATTGTTTTCGCCTTGTGCGTGTGAACATGTGATTCACATTTATGCTCACACAGGAGAGTAAGTCAGTATGAGAACTGAATGTATATTTTAATCTTCATTTGATATATTGATTAAAACTGGAATATATGCAAACGACTAATTTAAGCACAGTTCAGAAAGCAAGAAATATGAGTTGAAGGACGAGGAATACTTGGCTCATGGGGGATAGCCAGGGTAATCTGTACAACCTGCAGGGTCGTGCCAGACTGGCAGGCGGATGGCCTTTTTAAGGAAACAGAGCTCGGGGTGGTAAAGTCGGAAAGTCTGGTCAACAACATGGGGCGTTGGCTCCACATTCACTTGGCAGATGGCCATTGGCTTTCCATCTTCTGCTTTGAAAGTAACCTGTGGAGATAAAGTGAAAATTCAGCATTATTAGCAGCATGTCACTTCCTCACCTGATAGTCTGATATTCAGTGCATTAAAACAGGTTTTGCATCATAAGGTAGTTTAAGATTCATTAGAAGCTTCAAGTTACTACCTCGCATTGCAAATACATTACATGCACGGTAAGTTGTGCAGTATGACCAGAGGGGTTTCTGGAAATTTAAAGAAGGTATCCAGTACTGGAAACAAAAAAAAAACTACACGTAGAAAAACTTTGGTAAAACAAATCTGTGTAGCAGGAATACATATCTTTCATCTATCGCGTTCTAGTGTTTAGAGGTAAATCTAAAAGTAAACAACTGAAGTTTTGGAAAGTTCACTAGTAGTTGTGTAAGTCAAAGTTAACCAGGCTACAGCAAATACTTTCAACATAATCATTTTCTCTTCCAAACAAGATTAGTTAAATAGACTGATTTAAAACCTCTAGGGCTCCTGCGCTGCCAGATTTCTTACTGGAATTAATAGCCAGGTCGTGTATACTAGGTAGTAACAGCACAAACTGGTTTCATTAGTTCAACAGGGCTTTTTCCTCCTGATTTCTCTCTGTGTGCCATGTTTTCTTCCTGAAGCAGTTCATTTCTAAACAACATATACAGGCTTTTTAAAAACAGCCTTGGGGAAACTTTATATTAAAATTCACCAGAGAGTATTATGATGATGGAGAAAGCTGTACACTAGAATATAAAAGTTGCTTGCAATCTGACTGCTGAAACCCCCACAGACTGACTGAATGTGCTTTGAAGATTGCTGCATTAACATAGCCCCCAGGAGTTGTTTGAATCAACACAAATGTGTTCATACACATGTAGTCATTCTGCACGGTTATATATGATAACTGGCACATACATCAGAGCGGCATATGAAAACACACTGGAATTGCTCATTCCTGCTCACAAAGCGTCATATTTTAGGAAAACTAGTGTGTGCTGCTGTGACTTCACTGTCGGAGACAGTTTCTGCTACAGCTGCCGGACCACAAACTGTAGGTCTGATAATCCAACCATCTATTCTCTTAACCACTTATCCAATTCAGAGACAGTGGAGTCATATGACAAGAGGAGGGTACAGTCTTTGTATTTGTCACACTTAAGTGTTTCATATCATCAAACAATAATATCAGACAAAGATAACCTGAATAAATGCAAAATTCAGTTTTAAAGGATGATGTCATTTATTAAGAGAAAAAAAGTTATCCAACCCTACCTGGCCCTTTGTGAAAAGGTAATTGCCCATAAACCTAATAAGTGGTTCTTGGCAGGAAGAACTGCAATCGAACATTTATGATAACCGGTAATGAGTCTTTCACATCTCTGTGGAGGAATTTTGGCCCAACTCTTCTTTGCAGAATTGTTTTAATTCAGCCACGTTGAAGGATTTTCAAGCATGAACAGCCTGTTTAAGAACATTCAAAAACACTTCAATCTGATTTTAATCAGGACTACGCCACTTAAAAACCTTCATTTTAGTTTTTTAGGTCCAATCAGAGGTGGACTTGTATACTTGAGCTGCAGGGCATGAACAGAGAGCAGAGAGCAAAATTCATGGTTTCATCAATTACAACAAGGCGTCCTGAAGCAGCAAAGCAGGTCCAGCCCATCACACTACCACCACCATGTTTGACTGTTGGTATGGCATTTCTTTTGTGCTCTTTTTATGAAATTCTGTGTTAGTTTTTTGCCAGATGTAATGATGTGCAAACCTTCCAAAAGTTCAGCTTTTGTCTGATTACTCTATTAGTTCCCAAAAGTCTTGGAGATCATCAAGATTTTCTTTTCGGTCAGCAGTTTTCACCTTTAACTCTTCCATGGAAGCCATTTTTGCACAGTCTCTTTCTTATTGTTGAATCATGAACTCTATCTTAACTGAGAAAAATGAGGTCTACTGCTCTTTAGATGTTGTTCTTGGTTATTTTGTGACCTCCTGGATGAGCTGTAGATGAGCTCTTGAGGAAAAGGAAGATTTACCACTGCTCTGAGTTACAGTATCTCTATCTGTGGCTAATGGCTCTCACCGTGGATCACCGGAGTCCCATAATGTCTGTCATTGACATCTATCAGATCTATCAGTCTATCTGAAAGACTGATACATCTGATAGATTTGTCGACTTTGTTGCAAAGATTTCCATTTCTGAAAGGTTATAAACCATCCTGATATTTTTAGCCAACCTCTACCACAAAATAAGGTCAGTTGATTGAAAGAACTTGAATAGCACAAGCCAAATATTTTGATCAATAACTGTTAAGTGATTACTGAATTCAGTCACAATAATGTGTTACATTCTAATGCATCACCCCAGGTAACAACTAAAAACTTTTAAAAAATGGTTTCTGTCCCACCTCCTGCATTCCCACCTGCTGTGCTAGAATTAAAAAAAAGATTACAAAATAAATAAATAAATAAAGGAACACTACAGCAACTGATTAAAACAGACTCAAATTTCAGCCACGAGGAATGCCCTACACTCTGAAGTTAACTTCCCACAATCTGGTCATTAAACACACAGCAGCTGTCCAAATCGTTGATGCGTCAGATTTGCAGGCTAATGCTGACCTACAAGAGCGGCCCATATCTGGCTCTGGTGATGTGTGCTGACTGACAGCCGTGCCAAAGCTGGCATCCTGACAGCGCTGCTGTTGGGACTTGTCAGTTTTAGCGGGACACAGATTTGATCCAGACCCGACCTCTTTGACCTCCTGACAGGATTTTTGCTCAGAGCAGCAGTGCTGACACCGGCACACAATACGCACAAACTGCAGGCAGACACACACACGCACGCTTGGCAGACTGGCAAATATTTCATCAGCTTGTGCAATGTGAGAGCTTCTGGGTACTGTACTCTACACCAACAACAGGATTATTGTAAGGTCCTGCAGGTTAGCGAGAGGTGATGAATATATTGTTTTTCAGCACATTCAGGCTACATTCCAATAACGTGAGATTTAAGCTCCAGTATTTAACAAGAAGCCTTAAGTTTCGTTTTAATGAATTCCATAAGAAACAGCATTTAATTTTAGTGACAACTGCAGCACAAAGAATATTCTTTCACGTGGTGATGTGGAGGACTTATCTATAGTACAGCCCAACAAGCCTGTTCACAGTGTTTCTCCCTCCTCTAACCGTCTTACATATTATAAACAGCTGAATAAGTTCTTAATACTGTCAAATAACTTCAGAGTAATACTGTATATGCATGGTTCATTTAAAGTAGATTAACCAGACGTGTCAAGCTGTCGTCTAGCCTGGGATAGTTTAACTCTCCACCCTGACATTTGCCAGTTGGAGAAGATAAACAATGTTCAGTAAGATAAAAGTGATTTTCAGCATATAATTTTGCTTGACAATCTTGTCTGGCTAGCGTAACTTTTTTAATAGTCGACACTTCAAAGTGTTCTTTGGGTCTGTGCTGTGACTGTGCAGGAAAGAATAGGAGAGGAGAGGAGGGAGGAGGCGGTGCACTGCCACTCCTCAGAGAGTTGTCTGGGAGTGCGGGTACAGTGGATGTTGTTAGACTTTGGGATCTAGCAGGAGGTTAACCCAACTAAACTGCAATCACAAGTAGAGATGGCACGATACCACTTTTTTATGTCCAATACCAATACCATAAATTTGGATATCGGCCGATACCGATATAAATCCGATATAGTGTGTTTTTTAAATTAAAACTGTTTTTTTAATATCTTGCTGCATTTTGTATAAGTTCAAATTCCAGTTTAACAAAACAAACAAACACTAAAGCTATTCTGTTATACCTGTATGCAAAAAATACACTGCACCCAAAATATTTCATAGTTCAGCAATACTGATCAATCTAATAAACTTAAACCTACTCCATCCTCCCTATTCTGGTATTTTAAAGAGTAAGCAACCTAAATTAATATGGTTGCAAACTCCCAGCAAAAAAATAATAATAAATAAGGAACCACCCCCCACCTCATGATGCTTAATCGACGTAATCAACTTTAATTTGATGCAGTGTGAAAAGAAAAATGCACAGAAATAAATTATTTTTCAAGAATACTTAAATAGATTCAACATCTTTCTTCAACAGAACTGCAGACTGCACACATGGTACTTTCCCAAAGGCAAAAGTACTAGCTTACTAGGGTATATTAGACTTAATAGTTACTATATACAGTAATGGACTTCTATACTTTTTACATCAGATTAAAACTTTGGGTGTAAGGTTCAGATAATTCATTATTAAAAACTAGACATTTTAAATGAGAATAAGAAAAGTATGTCTTTGTGCCCCCTTTTCCCTGTTCATGCCCTATCGGCCCCCCTGGCTAAACTTTGCTAGATCCGCCCCTGCACAGTTACCAGCCATCAGCTAAGTAGAAAAAGATCGTGGTGTACAAAGTAATATTAAATAAATTCTAACAACAGATTATCAATCTTAAACGTGCTGCTGTTGGTCAGCCGCTGGTTTCCTCTTTCTGGCGCGAAGTGGGAGATAAACAAACAAGAGAGACGGACTGACAGAAAAGCCGATCAGCTGATCATTGATCAGTTTCACGATTGAAGTAGCAGCAGGAGAGGGAGGGAGAGAGAAGAGGCAGTCGCTCCATATATCGGTTGGCAAGCTTAACGCTGGAATGCTTCACAAACATTTAGAGATTACACACTTGCTTTACTTCTCTCTGGGATAACTTTGGGATGAAATGCCAGTTTGGTAGCGAGGCACCAAATGCTGAACCAGACAACAGATCTCGCATGCCACCGCCGCTCTATCACGTGACGCATACTGCTCAGTTATGAGCCGAGCTACGCCATGTCGCAAGTTATGTGAGCTGCTTTTTTGATATTTAATGGATCGGATTACATTTTTTATTTCTCTCCGATATCCGATCCAGTAATTTAGGTCAGTATCGGACCGATACCGATACTTAATATCGGATCGGTACATCTCTAATCACAAGCTTTATAATATATGTCGCGTTTAAGGCACTTTCATCTTTCTCAGCTCACCTGAATCAAATGATCAGTTTATATAGCCAAATATGGGAAAAAGTGTAGATCTCAGTTCTAAAGCTTGCGTTACGGCAGAGAAACATTTACATTAAAGTGCAAAGTGAAGAGCAGATGCACTCTGCACTTTAAATTCAGCCTGAAGAAAAACAAATCAGGGACTGAGAAGCAAAAGACTTCAGATATATAATATAAAAATGGTTTAAAGCATAAGTAACACATTCTGTACCTTGATAGTTTTGGCAGCAATAATATTGGACAGATTCTTCTTGGCCACCTGGGAACCTCTGGCTGTAGCCTTCAGGCTTGGTCCCTGTGAGGATTTGATAAGAAGCCCACATTTGTTATCAAAAATGAACATCTACCCCAAAAAAAACATAGCAAAAGAGCACAAAGAAAAATTGCATTTGCACATCCAGTAAGAAAACTGTATACAATCACGATAAGCAGAATATAACCAAAGGGTTTAAAAACTACCTTCATCTAGAAGAAGATAAGAGCGCAGCCAATCTAAATGACATTTATTTTGAACTGTACTTCTGGCATCAAATTAACTACAAAGACTGGGTTGGCTTTATGTGTGTAAAACGTGCCCTTGAAATAGGTCGGCTTTGGTTACAGAAACCTTGAGGTGTACTGACATTTATACGACTGTTACATAAACTTTCATCATGCTCCACCTCTTACTCCCATTTTTTTTAAATGACATGAGATCAGTATATGAAAGAAGATTTTTTTATAGGTTCACACAAGTTACTTTGATCATTCATTTGTAGTGATAAAAATGTGGTGACTGCTTCTTACTGTAAGACAAATCTAAACATTTAAAGGACTCAAGAAAAAAATATATCTAATTTTGTCTAACATCCTGCAGCCAGAAATAGTTACCAATCCAAGAATGTGGTTTTTCCTTACAGAACAAGTTCACACTTTATAAAACATGCTGTGAGAGTGCACCTTTATTCTGCACCATACCTGAAGGGCCATGGTGTGGTCGCAGAGGAAGCTTTGGTATTTCAGGGGCACGTGGAGGCTCTCTTTGGGCCGGAGGTAAACCCTAGGACCTGGAGCACCCTGCTCCGAGTGGAACATGTTTTCCTCCAGCGGGGTAGGAGTTCTGGTTAGCGCTTTGAAGTAACGCCACTCCTCAGTGTTTGTGATGACACTGGATGAAAAGATTAAAGGCCACAATTGAGATGAAAGGAGGCTCTTACATATTTTTAAAGAGATCCATCAGGGGATCAGAGCTGGACTTGTTACGTGGACAAGATCCCTCATTGCAGAATACTACAGCGTTTATTACAAGCTATGACGAGATTGTGCCGAGAGGAATATAGAAGAATAAACCCTATGCTGAAGATTCAACTAAAATCAGGTGCAAAAAATTAATGTAGAGAAGAAGAAGCATTAAGTTGTCATTTGATTGTATATTTAGAGTCAACCGCCATCACTTTTTAAACTATTGTAATTATTGTATTTTTTAATTATTGAAGTAAATGTCTCATCTAGATAAAGCCATCTTTTTCAAGAGTGGCCAGACCAAGCGATTGGAGAGCATTGTAACAACCACCCACAAATCCCACAGCACACAAGTGAAGCAATATCCAGTTCATAGAGATAGGAAGATCGAGGTCACAACAGTGACAGACCAAGAATACAAATTTTTCAATCCTTAAAAAAACTGACTTCAAGCCCCCAATAATACTCCACTCTGACAATTTTATGTCCTTCTGTAGATTATTCTAGGTGACAGGGGAAATATATTTATAGTGGAACTAATATGCTCATTTCCAGCTCCATAATTTTAGTCTTGGATTGAACAAGAATAGCTTTGCATGATTCATAGTTTCCCCCAGAAAAGCTAAATTTATCTAAAACCAGGCCCTGGGGCAGTCCTTCATTTTAACGACAATTTAGCTTTACCATTAAGATCACACTCCCTTTAAGCCAGATTTGTTCTGATTGGCTGCCCCTTGCAAACAGAAGGTCCAAACAGCACGCGGTTGGTTCAAGAGCTGTGTGCCTGAGATGACCATATTAGGCATATCTGCTCTCAGTGACGTATTACAGAGATAGAAATAATAATAAAAAAAAAATTCCTTAAACAGAGTGCTTAGATAAGTACGAAAACTTTGGGGAACAGAGCGTGCATGCATATATGCTAGCATAATGATCTGAGACTCGTTTCAAGGCAAAAGTAAAAAAGAGAGAGAAGAACCAAAGATCCTTTACATACTGACCGCACCGTTAAGACACCTATTTGCATATAAATCCCACAGAGCACTAAACGTTCACCCCCCTTCACTTTGGGGTGGCTGTAGCTCAGTTGGCAGAGAAGGTCAGCCACTAATCAGAAGGTCGGTGGTTCGATCCCAGGCTGCACCCTGGCTGCATGCCAAATATCCTTGGGCAAGATACTAACCCCGTGTTTGCCTACTGGTGGTGGTCAGAGGGCCCGGTGGCGCCTGTGTCCGGCAGCCTCGCCTCTGTCAGTGCGCCCCAGGGCAGCTGTGGCTACAATGTAGCTTGCTATCGCCAGTGTGTGAATGTGTGTGTGAATGGGTGAATGACTGAATGTAGTGTAAAGCGCTTTGGGGTCCTATGGACTAGAAAAGCGCTATACAAATGCAGGCCATTACCATTTACTTTCTGAGCTAAACAGAAAAAATAATACTGACCTCTCACACTTACAACCTGAATCTCGCAATGTAAATTTCACTGCAGTGCAAGTGACCAAAATTTCACGGCCAAGAGTTACACCGCTTGCACACAATTCGTTGCTTTTAATTATCAACAGTAGACAGGGGGGAAGGTGTACAGGGCTCAGTGAAAGTCTCCCTTCTACTCCTCAACAAATGGATTTCCAGGGAGAAAAGTCAGGCGCAGATAACACATTCCAACCAAGGGAGGTCTGCCTCTATGCTTTCCTCTTCCCTTGAATGCAAAAATTTCACACACAAATGCATAAAGAGGAGTGCTGGTTTAAACTTCAAAGGTTTCAAGCCACAGGCATGGAGAGGGAAATGTCTCTCAATAGGAGAGTGAGTTTATGAATTTTTCAGGGCCCCACCTCGCTAACATTAAGGAGAGATGCAACAGGCTATTCTATGAAAATTATTTGGCTATTCCCACCTGTGCACTTGAAATAAAGGATTTTGCCTCCGGCTCATCCCGGCAGTGTTTGTCCACCTGAGCCTCAAACAAAGACCACAGGCTGATAACGCCTTTAAAAAAAATTGAAAAATGGAATGAGGTAATGAGGAAAAACAGGTTGAGAGTAAAAAGGGAGAAGGAATAAAACGAAGTCGATAATTAAAAGGACAGCAGGAGAGAAGGGTCGAGAAAGCAGAGAGGAACATGGATAATGACAGCGTGAAAAGTAATGAGATAGAAAGCAGTTGGATGAAGCAGAATTCTTTCTGTCTCTGTTAGCCACCAGTCTTGGCTCACGCTGGGCTCTGTGAGGCCAAGTGTGAAAAGTAGCCATGAAAATGGATGGCAACAGGTAGCAAACCTTTCCTCCATGTCAAGAGGAGCCTCTGGGCTTGAAACCACTGCAAACATCAAAGCCACAGCTAGCCTAGCCTGCCACTAAGTACTCTCCTTTCAAAGTCTGACGCTCAAATTTCAGTGAAAGGTTAAACTTGTTTTTTTCTTGTTTGCTCCTGCAGAACAAAGAGCTGACCCGGGGACCGGTTTACATTTTCAAGAAAGCTCCTTGTCAATTATTTGGCCACAATATAAACAAGGAAGTAGGTGCAGAGTAACTCCAGTGCAATGGACAAACTGCAATTCATAGAGTGCGGGAAAACACGGTCATTCAGGCCAGTGTTGTTGTTTTTGTACACCTTCCGTCCCTTTAAAGACACTAAAGAGGACTACTGTGAGTAATACTTAACCTCATAGTTAAGGAAAACTGTATTGGCTGTTATATACATTAAACAGTATATGGGTAAAAGATGAGGGCACCAATTCTTTGTAATTTGTCATCAAACTATATTTCATCCATGAAGCTTTCCTGTAGCATTTAAAGTTTGTGATTACTTCCAGCATCTGGTTCACCTTATATTAATGTGTCTTGTTTTTTATGTCCTAATTCCTGTGTATAGAAAGTGTATACAGTGTATACATTTGTGTTAGCCTATGACAGGCTGTTATTTGTACTGAAGACAAATCATACTAACACAATGAATGCAGCAATACTAACTATATAGATTACTTTCTAAGAACCGTCATCCTAAAAGAGCAGCTTGTGGGAAAGGTGTTTTTTTTTGTGTGTGAACAAAGAGTTTAAGATCTGTCAAAGAAAACAAATTTATCAATCAGATTTCCGTTTCCAAATAACATTAAGGACAGAACTTGCAACAAAACTATGTGACAGTCCAGTATTTCCTGCAACATGTTAAAGAACACAAAAGACTGAAATGAACCCAGTTAATATTGATTTTATATAAATTTCCCTCTTGTGTCTGTGGAAACAGCATTCACATGTACATTACAATAATCCATATCACAGCGCTGCTTATCTATGATTAAATACCAGTTTTATAAAATGAAAATGTGTCATTAGCAGTGCCTTGCATAGTGCACTATGCATTTGTTTCATAAAAAGGGGCTGCAGGAAAAGCGCATCCAATGCCGGCGCTTGCTCGTTAATTTACACATTTCAGGGCTCTTGGTAGAGGTGACAGACGGTTTGGTGTAAAGTGTCACACCGTCTCATCAAGAAATGAAAAAACTAACAGAGTGCTAAGCCAGCAAGAGGACAGATGCAGGGATTGATGACTCTCAATTAGACCTGCTAGGCCCGGTGGCCGGGCTAATGCCATAATGAGTCATCCAGAGCGCACTGCAGCATTTGTTGATCAATGTGATATATCCTAATCCAAGCTCAGGCATGAGCAGAATCACTAACAAAAGACTCAAAGAGAGGGGATTAACTATGATGCTAACTGAAGGAAACAAACACCAGAATGGGTGATTCAGGAAACATCAGCCATAATGGCTGCTATGGGCAGATTAAAGAGGGTATTTAGCATCTCTCGAACATAATGTGTGCCTCTGTGTCAAGTGATTGTGCTGTGGAAGGAATAAAAATATTCTTTTTTCATGGCCAGACATGAAATTACGCAACATTGTTTGTTACACCCAGAAATATGGTGGTGTTCTGTGGTCTAGACATACACTAAAGTCAAAGCCAGTCCCCTTAATTAGAGATTGACTGAGATAGGATTTTTAAGACCAAATGAAGGTGTCATTCTAAACAGCATCATGGCAATGTAAAAATGCCACTGATGCAACAATTAGTAGTAAAATTCCTGTCCTTTTAACTTTAAACTTTCTTGATATTCCTCAGTCAGCTGTAACCATAACTGCAGGGCAAAGTGGAAGCATTCGAGACTAAAAACAGGACTCCTGTAATAGTAAAGTGCTGATTGTTGTTAAGATCTTATCTTATGTTAATGATTTCACAGCTATATTTAGAAATGATCTCAACATCTACCAAACATTTACCATAGAAACCAGTGGTGTGAATGATGTCACTGTTATCTTACTGTAACAAAGCAGATGATCGTCATGATTCTCTCATCCCCCATCCTCCAAGAATTACAAGTTACAGGTTATCCACTGCAGTATATACACTGAACAAAAATATAAACGCAACACTTTTGTTTTTGCTCCCATTCCCCATGGGATGGACGTAGAGACCTAAAATTCATTCCAGATACACAATATAACCATCCCTCCCAAACAGTGGTCACAAATCAGTCCAAATGTGTGGTAGTGGGCACATCTGCTATATTGAGATAATCCATCCCACCTCACAGGTGTGCCACATCAGGATGCTGATCTGATCTAAAATGTATTAAAGATAATTAATTTCATTATTAAGATGCTTATGTGTTTAATTTGCTGGGCACTTGTTGCCACCCCTCCTTTCTGCTTTTTGCAATTTCAACCCTATTGTGTGAATCTCACGCAGGTGCTCTGTTTTACATAACTTAACATTGACCAGGTCTCCACATTACTACATTTGCTAATTATACATAATGATGATCTCTGCCAGTGTCTGTGTTCTGCCGGAGAAAAAAGAACCCATTTTTCTGACCACATTTCAGTTGTTTTATCAAAAAAGTTAAAAATCTGAAGTTTTCAGTGTAGTGCATTACATTATGTTTTAACATTTCACAGTTTTTCATGTACGTAAGCACCTTTCAACCTCTCCTTTCCAAAACTCTGACAGTATTTGAATCTGTTGACTTCATGTCTAATTACACACCCTAATCACCCAAATCTCAACAGGTTCTCCTGAGTTACATTCAGCACAGCACAAGTCTGACCTACAGTACGTGCAGTCACTTCAACAGATCTACAGTATTATGATGCACTGACATAGTTATATACACTGAACAAAAATATAAACGCAACACTTTTGTTTTTGCTCCCATTCCCCATGGGATGGACGTAGAGACCTAAAATTCATTCCAGATACACAATATAACCATCCCTCCCAAACAGTGGTCACAAATCAGTCCAAATGTGTGGTAGTGGGCACATCTGCTTTAATGAGATAATCCATCCCACCTCACAGGTGTGCCACATCAGGATGCTGATCTGACATCATGAGTAGTGCACAGGTGTACCTCAGACTGCCCACAACAAAAGGCCACCCTGGAATGTGCAGTTTTTTGCACTGTTGGGGGTCTGGGGACCCAGAACCGGTCAGTATCTGGTGTGACCACCATTTGCTTCATGCAGTGCAACACATCGTCACATGGAGTCTATCAGATTGTCAATTGTGGCCTGTGGAATGTTGGTCCACTCCACTTCAATGGCTGTGCGAGGTTGTTGGATATTCGTGGGAACTGGTACACGCTGTCGTATACGCCGGTCAAGCACATCCCGAACATGCTCAATGGGTGACATGTCCGGTGAGTATGCTGGCCATGCAAGAACTGGGACATTCTCAGCTGCCATCTGCCCTGAACAATGTGAACCATGATTCATCCGTGAAGCGCACACCTCTCCAACGTGCCAGACGCCATCGAATGTGAGCATTTGCCCACACAAGTCTGTTACGGCGACGAGCTGGAGTCAGGTCAAGACCCCGATGAGGACGACGGGCATGCAGTTGAGCGTCCCTGAGACGGTTTCTGACAGTCTGTGCAGAAATTGTTTGGTTGTGCAAACCAATTGTTCCAGCAGCTGTCTGGGTGGCTGGTCTCAGACGATCTTGGAGGTGAACCTGCTGGATGTGGAGGTCCTGGGCTGGTGTGGTTACACGAGGTCTGCGGTTGTGAGGCCGGTTGGATGTGCTGCCATATTCTCTGAAACGCCTGTGGAGACGGCTTATGGTTGAGAAATGAACATTCAATGCACGGGCGACAGATCTGGTTGACATTCCTGCTGTCAGCATGCCAATTGCACGCTCCCTCATTGCTTGTGGCATCTGTGGCATTTTGCTGTGAGTCAAAACTGCACATTCCAGGGTGGCCTTTTGTTGTGGGAAGTCTGAGGTACACCTGTGCACTACTCATGATGTCAGATCAGCATCCTGATGTGGCACACCTGTGAGGTGGGATGGATTATCTCAATATAGCAGATGTGCCCACTACCACACATTTGGACTGATTTGTGACCACTGTTTGGGAGGGATGGTTATATTGTGTATCTGGAATGAATTTTAGGTCTCTACGTCCATCCCATGGGGAATGGGAGCAAAAACAAAAGTGTTGCGTTTATATTTTTGTTCAGTGTATATAACTATGTCAGTGCATCATAATACTGTAGTTCTGTTGAAGTGACTGCACGTACTGTAGGTCAGACTTGTGCTGTGCTGAATGTAACTCAGGAGAACCTGTTGAGATTTGGGTGATTAGGGTGTGTAATTAGACATGAAGTCAACACATTCAAATACTGTCAGAGTTTTGGAAAGGAGAGGTTGAAAGGTGCTTACGTACATGAAAAACTGTGAAATGTTAAAACATAATGTAATGCACTACACTGAAAACTTCAGATTTTTAACTTTTTTGATAAAACAACTGAAATGTGGTCAGAAAAATGGGTTCTTTTTTCTCCGGCAGAACACAGACACTGGCAGAGATCATGATTATGTATAATTAGCAAATGTAGTAATGTGGAGACCTGGTCGATGTTAAGTTATGTAAAACAGAGCACCTGCGTGAGATTCACACAATAGGGTTGAAATTGCAAAAAGCAGAAAGGAGGGGTGGCAACAAGTGCCCAGCAAATTAAACACATAAGCATCTTAATAATGAAATTAATTATCTTTAATACATTTTAGGACAGTGCAGCAAACACTGTTAATATAATTATAATAACTTCCTCAGACTAAAGTGCCTGCAGTACCTCTGAAAGTAAAGAGTCAAGCCAAAAAGTCTTTATAATCATGCAATGCTCATCTTATTATCATTGCAATAATCACATCCCATGTCTTGTGCAAAAGACTGCCCATTATTTAATCTTGCTTATAATGAATAATCCAGCTAACCTTACTGATATATTACTGTGGCCAACAATGCAGCAACTGCTCCAAACTTCACCCCAAACCGGAAGCAACTGGATCAGGCTAACATGATAATGCATGTACAGAGAATGCCCACTGATGTAAAAAACCCAATTTCAAGTCCTAAAAATGTAATAGATGAAAACCCGCACACCAGCACACACCTACACGTACATGCATCATTTCAAGTCAGTGAGCAATATGTGACTCAGACCTGCAAAAAATACACAGTCACACAATCAAACCTCTTCATGAATTTATCACATAATCTTCCCATTGTTGACGTATCACCCTTTTAGAAGCATATTTACACATATAACTGTGTATATACCTAATTAACAACAGCTTTTGGATGATGAGATTCTTAATCATTCTTAAAACATTTCGAGTTGCATCACAATTTGGTTGCTTTAAATTTCTTCACAGGAAACAATTTTCAGATTTAGGTTCACGTATTGTTTAGGAGGTTTTTCTCCCCCAACTACATAAGAAATAAATGTCTTAAAATGCTTCATAAGCAACACGAGCTTTTATGAAACATATAAAGAGGGTAAGCATGCAATCATGTTTTGGTCCGTACATTAACAGATGATCTTGATAAAGATAGTCAAATCAGAAACATGGCAGCCAGCAGCTGTCATAGTTTTTCTTTTCTGCCTTTATTTCTTTCATGTAGTCATTCATTCAGTCTGGTTTTCATCTTCTTACAAAACCATCTTCTCCCTCTTCAGACTCGCCACTCTCACCTGCCCTGCTTTCCTGCCTGCATCACCTGATCTTCCCTGGCCTCTGATCACCAGGAGCCACTTCACTAATCAACCCTGCAGGATATATACCCTAAGCTCGCAACTGCTACTCTGCCAGATTGCTTCTGTGCTCTTTGCCGTTGCTTTCCAGAAAACTTTTTTGCATCTCATGCCTTACCTGCTTTTAGGACCTTGTTATTTTTGAAGTAAAGCTTGCTTTTTCCCCCCACTTTTACATCCTGCTCTGGTTTCATTGTAACTAAACTATCTTTGGCAGTATCTACTGCAAAAAAATCATAACACTTGTGAAATTTGCTCTCACCTCAAAATGATCAAGTGGTATTTTGGCACATTACAAGCACTGTAAGGTATCCGAAACCATGCAAGATTTGATTAATGTTTGCAAAATCTAAAGTCCTCATTTTGTCTGATGTGTTAGAAGCAAGAAAAATGGACGAGCATAAGAATTTGAGTTTGAAGAGCAAAGGCTGGCCTGTGTGGTCCGATCCAGCAGACGAGCTATATGCTCAAATTGCCAAAAAAGTTAATGTTGGCTGTCAGAAAGATGCCAGAATTTACAGTGAATCACGGTTTATTCCCACCCACCTCACCACTCTAAACTGTGTTCTAAATAACCCTAATCACTCAGGCCACTAACACAGAGACTCTACACTCAGACATGTCCTGTTGCATTGCTTCCAAGCACTTTGTTCTCCAATGTGTGCCTTTCTCTTGTTTTGTATATATTCTTCTTAGCTGTACATATTTCTTTTGTTTGCTACTTATTCCTGCTGTCTTACTATTTATATTTTACTTTTGCACGGAGCATGGGGCACCTATTTCGTTGTTGAAGTACACGACAATAAAGGTCTGTTCCATTCTATTCTATGTTGCGTATTGGGTTGCATAGCTGCAGACCAGTCCGGGTGCCCATGCTGATGCCAGTCCAACAGCACAAGCACCAACAATGGGCACATGACCATCAAAACTGGACCACAGAGCAATGAAAGAAGGTGGTCTGGTCTGACGAATCATGTTTTCTTTTGCATCATGTGGATGGCCAAGTTTGTGCAGTATGGGAATAAGGCAAGCCATCGGACGCAGTGTGATACTTTGGGCAGTGTTCTGCTGGCAAACCTTGGGTCTTGCCGTCCATGTGGATGTTACTTTGACACACACCACCTACCTAAGCATTACCAGAGAGCATGGACACCCTTTCATGGAAACAGTATTCTCTTATGTCCGTGGCATCTTTCAGCAGGATAATGTTCCCTGCCACAAAGTAAAAGAATGGTTTGAGAAGCAAAATGAGATTGAGGTGTTGACTTAGTCTCCAAATTCACAGGATCTCAATCCAGTCGAGCATCTGTGGGACGTGCTGGATAAAACAAGTCTGATCCATGGAGTTCCCACCTCTCAACTAAAAGGATCTATTGCTAACATCTTGGTGCCAGATACCACAGGACACCTTCAGGTGCCAGTGGAGATGCATCGACAGATGAAGGCTGTTTTGGCACAGTAGAAGGACCAATGCAATATTGAGCAGGTGGTCATAATTTTATGCCGGATAGGTATAATTTGTAGACACAGATTAAAGCCTGTGTTTGAGGAAAAAAAGTTTCAATTCAAAAAAAGCAAAAAGCATATTTTTTATCAAACTGTCCCGGTTTTGTGCATGCTTGTTCATGGTGCATTATGCATGGTTTTACTGCAACACTTAAATAACTCAAGTCATCATTAATGCCATGAGTGTCAGCTGTAATTTTCATACCATGGCAAGTAAAAATGTGTGCTGAAAAAAAGACATTAAAAATAATAATTTGAACCACACTGATAGTTGAAAAATATTACCAAGACAAAGACAATCACAAGTCTATGAAAAGAGTGTAGGGATGGCATTTGCAATTAATTACGCCCTAATGATGATAATATGAAGGAATAAGGATTCAGCACACCACTTGTTACCTTTTATACACAACAGACTTGAAGCCATCAATTAAGATTTTTAAAAAGGGTGTAGAAGGCCATCTTCTTTCTTCCTCTTTGTTAATGATGGCTCATATCTCAAATTTTTCTGCCCTCACCACGTGGTAATAACGGCAGTATCTGATACTAATGCTGATGACGTAAATGTTTAAGGGATAGGTGGATAGCCTAAATGTGTGTACCCTTTTGGATGGGATGTGTTTCACAGTGAGGAGTGTCAAGTGTGAACACAAAGCATCATTTCCTAAAGCAGCATGAAAATAGGTTCCAAAAACATCATCTCCAGAGCTTTACTGTCACCTACGGAAACACATTCAGAAAGTGTGAACACAGTTTCACGGTGGAGCAAGGCTAGTTATAGTTTGATAATCGAAAACACATACAGTATAGAAAACACATGTTCACAGTTGGTGTGCTAGAACAGGGGCAAACCTATAAACTTGTAAAATCCATTTAATTTTAAAGATTGAAACACGAGCTTTTTGGTCTATGAGAGTGGGAAATATAATTATGGCAGCACATAAAGGGTTAAAAATAGGACATTAGTCTGACACCACCTCACAGACAGCTCACAGTTTACAGGATCTCACCTTAGCTCAGGGTCATCGCTGTGAATGGTGACCGTCTGTGGCACATTAAATGGATTCTTAAGGACAAACTCCATGTACTCTGCAGAGCCCAGGCTAGCATAAAGCAGGTGCTGGGTGGTGATGGCCTGGCTCAGCATGTTGGCGATGCTCTCTGCTTTGCTCTTGGCTTCACTGGGATTGGCCAGCTGGGCTTTTTTAGACTGAGCCTGTTACCAAAGAAAAATAGCAAAAGGCTAAAAAACAATTCAGCACTCGGCTGCAAACTACCATAATTATTACCAACGCAGTTGACAGAGAGGGACTTCATTTTTGATCTACCTTGCGTGCTGAAGTTTGCATACACATCATTTTTGTTAAAAAGAAATATCCTAACCAACATAAGGTGTACTCACTCACTTTACCTAAACTTTTGCACGGTTTAAAGTCTCCCAACTCTTTACACTGACTTTTGCATTTTCCCAGATCACAGCAGTCATTTTGAGTCCAATGTTACCATAACTGATGACATTTAAAAAATGATCCCAAGGTTGCAGTAAAACAGAGTTTTTAAACATGACATTTCTGATAAGAAGGAAAAGAACGCTCGACTGAATAGCCTATGATTACATGTCATAGATGTGTACAAGCTTTAAAGAATGCTTTCAGAGCAGGCAAACATTCCTTTGGAGCCAATGACCTTTTCAAAATCAGTTTATATTTTCTTAAGCGAAATGAGATAGATCCAGACTTTTATCAGTGCTATAACACTGAGAACTGATCATTGTAATTGATGTTTATTCTCAAACATTAAACTGGTAAAAAAAAATAAAAAATTCCAAAGCTGATGGAAAAGATGTTTTTTTCATCCCTGACAAATATGCCATTATAAATTTAATGTAAAAACTTTTACAAAGCTCATAATGCCCATTAGTAAATTGGTCCAAAAAAATAAATTAAAGACCTGAACTTCAGCTTGCCAAAACACAATATTGAAATTTTCCACGGGTTTAGTCCTCTAAAATGATCCCCAGCATCAACCTGGTCAAATGACGGTTGAGCCCAGAAAGAAAGTTAAATCCAAATTGAATTTGAAGAAAGAACTCAAAAAATATGGTTCCAGTGACGCGAACAGGATTGAGTTATATTCCAAATTGTAATAGCTGTTACAAAGCTGTGAAACAAGCAGATCACAAGGTCTTACCACAAGAAGAAAAAGCCTGCACCCATGGGTGAAAAAAATGCAAGTTGTCACAAACAGTTAGTTAAAGTCAAGTTCTTCTAACAAAGACATCATGATGTTAAATGTCTTCATTATGGACCTAGGATGTTAAAGCTGCATTAAAGATGACTTAACAGTTCCAACCATCCCTTAAGACTATGCTCATGACAAGTGTCATATCAGTCTTGTGTATGTGTTACAACCTATCCTGACAGCGTGCCCTTTAACCTCCTGTGCTTTTGTGACTGTGAGGAGAACTCTGAGACATGTTTCGGAGCAAGAAAGCAGGCTGTTGTTGTGCCTCTGTTGTCTTTCTCAGATATCAGTGAAGAAGACTCAGAGGGACAGATTATTGCAGCTCAGCTTTAGATAGGAGCTATTTTTGGCTCACTGTGGACTTAAAGTGCAATGTTTGACCTCACCGCAACCTTTGCCGTTTTAGCATCTTCGCTGGCCTCCCGCTCGCGCACTGCAGCCATGCACTTCAGCTTTCGGTCACTGTCATCAGGTTTGTTTAGGCTGTTCTCCTTGGGCACGACACCGTCAGCTCTGATCCCGCGTCGGAACAATGGCACCCGATCCTCATTTATCGGCAGTCTGTCTGCTTGTGCAGTGTTCCTCGCTGTGAAGTAGAAACAAGCTGCAATCATGAATATATTTACTGAACAGAGTGGAGTCTAATCTCTTAGCCATTTTGACCATATGTTCTAAAACCCCTCCAAATGTCCACAAGAGAGAAGCGCTGACAAATTAAAGTATTGTTGGAACACAAGAAAGAACAGCTTGTTTACAGAAAACAGTCCAGTCAAACAACTGGCACCGCTACAACTGGGCCAAAGCCCTGCTGCTGGGAAAACAAACTCACTCTCTCCTCCTAAATTATCTTTCACCTCCACGGTCATGTGTACTCTTCAAGGACTAAAACACCTAATTAAAATATCAAATTCATCTACCAGTCACCAAATAATCCATCCTCATTTGGACTGGATCATGCAAATTACCCGACTGTTTACACGAGAATTTGCCTAATCCTGCACTTTGAATAACACTCAGACATTAACAAACTTTAAGTGAGAGCTGCTTAAACCATATTTTTGTTATCTAGAACAGCTTTACTCTTCCAACATTCGGTTTGGAGCCAAGTGATGGAGCTCGCATCGCAGCAATGGGAAGATAAACCCAGACTGACTGAAATTGGCCACAAATCTTAAACAGAAATGGGCTGTTTTCAGTGCGGAGAAAAAAAGCAAGTAGTACATCAGGAAGTGAGGGTGAGAAATGGGGAGACCGAGGGGGGAAAAAGAGAGAATGACAGAAAGAAGACATGAGGTTTATGTAAAGTAGTTTATTTAAGCTCTTCAAGAATATTACCTATGGTAATTGGAATGCATCAGACATTAGACTTGGATTAATTCCTTAAGCATTCATCAGATGGTTTTCAGGATCCTCTGAAAACTATTCTTCTGCTTTATTTTGTACTCCTTGTAATGCTTCGGGTTTTGCATTGCATTTGTTGTTAGATATACATCACCTCACTGGTCATAGTGCCTCTGAAATTACTTGTATTTGCTGTGTCACTTTGATAAATAACAGCCTGATGGGATATCTGACTCCCTTTCTGTTTTCTACTCCCACTATCACTGTTCTTCTCTGAACCAGTGTCGTTATCAAAGAGGCACTGGCCTGACAGTCACCTAACCTGATAGTGTCCAGCTATACTGGTTCCTTCACAGCCACGGGCAGGCAGAAGTGGGACAGGGATGGTGAGATACACACACACACACACACACACACACACACACACACACACACACACACACACACACACACACACACACACACACACAGCACAGTGCAGCTGCTCTGTTCACAGGTGCTTACTGTTAACTGGCTGACTGGACTCCAGTGAAAGCAATTATTGCGCTGAAAGTGTTTAAATGGCACAAGAAGGTGGAGAAGAGGAAAGAGTTCAATTTAGGAGAGACAAGAGGAGTCGGAGAGGTTGCGGTAGTTAGAGAGGTGCGATAAAGGTAAGACTGTGAGCAAGCAGTGAACAGACTGTGTTTGCACAGTAACAAGAGCTGTGAATACATGATTGCAACAGTTTGTGGAATACATGTTAGGCGAACCTGTTCATGAATTAATTATGAAACATATTTTATATACACAAAATGTTTGCTGCTACCTCCAAACGCATTAGAGTGTCTTTGTGTATCAGTATGTGGTGTGCACGAAGCAAATGTTTTAAGAAGTGTGATGAAATTCTTTATACTATTCTAAGCAACTGGCTGATTTGCAGCTTGCTTTTAATCTGTTTTTTATCCGTGTGTGTGTGCGCGCGTGTGTGTGTGCCAGTCATTCACATTTGAGGACAAATTTAGGAATCACATACCAGTTGACTCGTGATGGTTTGTGTAATTGAGGAAAAAATTGGTTTCCCCAGTGTGTTTCTGCCTTTACTTGGAGTGTGCATACACACACACACACACACACACACACACACACACACACACACAAAACACAAACAGGACTGTGGCTAGCCACCAGAGACGCTTCTGTAAGCTCAATTAGTTTGAAAATTGAGTGGTTCTGTGGTGCAGCCAAGAGAGAATGTGAAATAGATCTGGTTGAGCTGATCAAGGCACAAACATGGTCACTGCCAAAATAAAAGACACTAATTACTCTGTGGCATAAAATACTCAGTAACCTACATGTGCTTAGACATGCACAGAACTCTAAACAGAGAAAAACAGGAAGAAAAAAACAAACAAAAGCAAAATGCAGTGTGTTGTGGAATAAAATGCTTGCCATTGAGCTGGAGGATGTTCCTGCTGGACAGACTTCCTCCACTGAAACCGCTGGTGACTTCACAAGGCGTGATGATATGCAAGAGAGACTGCATCACGTCTGCTGGCCTCTTTCTGCCAGAGTCTGCAGGGCACCCTTTAGGACAAACAGCAGCTTTTAGTTCTATATACTGACATACGAAACACCTGTGAAAGAACTTTGATTCAGTAACTCTAACTAGCAACCCAGTTATTAACTAAAAAAGGAGGGCTGTACAGTCATTGTGAGACCAGCTCCATCTGTGCTGACCTTCACCTTCACTATTATCTCTTACATTTTTAACACTTGCTTTATCTACTGTCATGGCATTCAAATGGCATTGTGTACATACACTGTTTTTCAATTTATTATGCAACAGTGAAACAACTATACATAACAACTGTTTCAATGAAAGTTTTACGTTTAAAAAAAACATATTTCAACTGATATCTCAGTTCTTATGTAACATAGGAACCCAGAAATACCTTTTTGAACACCTGAAACATAGAGTATATAGTGCAATGTCTTGCAAGAGGCATGAAAGTATAACATCAATATTTTGCAAAAGCTGACAAGAAATTATCAACCTTTAAAAATCTCCAGATGAATTTGGCAACACTGGTGAGATTAAGGCTTATTGAATAAAGCTCAAATAAATCAGAATTATAGGAATTAAAGGAGTACAGAACAAGTCACTATTTAGCAGCAAACGGTTGTATGAGACTGCTGTAGTGTCTCTGGATTGCTGAGAACCTCTCAAGGCAGGATCCTCCACAGTCTGGCAGCTGTGCAGAAAGCTGCAGTTATGTCATCCTTAGCCAAAGCTCATAAAGGGAGATTTTTGCTCAAAAGTCATCTGGCTCTGAAATACAGAAAGATTGCATGATACTTTCCAAGAGATGGAGCTCTGAATATTTTGAGATACGCTACTCTGTCCAGTCAAATGATGTAGATGTTTTTGGAGTGGCCGAGTCGATCCCAGATCCCAGTCACAGACAATGATGTTAAAATGCCCAAGTTTATAAAGAAAAAACTGTTTGTGTTAACTCTTAATTACCTCTTCAAAACTACTGTAAGGGTGGTGTTTAATTAAGGTATTAAAGCTAAAGTTGTGCCTTATTGGTGGTATGGTCTGTTTGAATGACAGGTGGATGCTGACACAGGCCATTAGCTGCCTGCTAGCTGTCACCTCCACTAATTTGACACATTGAACTGAACCCCCTGATAACATATGTGGTGTTACTTAGCACTAATCAGCAGGTATCTGTGTCTGTGCAACACACCCATACTGTCCATCTTTTACAAACTCTCTATGATTCAACCTGGTGATTTACTACTGTGTATAAAACGAAATGTCATTAGTGCTGCAGCATCAGGGTATACTCATTAACTCCCTCTATGAAGTATTTTGTCAGACAGCGTGTTACATTTCATGTCTGTCACTTTTCATTTAGCATTTATTTGAGCTAGTTGTGGCATTCTTTTTTTTTTTTTAATAATTGCATCATTATTTCTATATTGTGCTTAATTTTTTAGTATTACATAAAATGTCACAGCAGCAGTAGGAAACGTTTCCACCATTATGTTTATTGCTGCAAGCAAGCATAGTTCATCTCTGTCCTGCTGAAAAGCAAGCTTTGGCTGGTTGGGGTATGCATACAACAGGCTGTGTATAGAAGAGATTAGCATTGTGTTTACACTCACATTCTTCTCCTTTGCGCAACAAATTCAACGTAAAATGCATCTCCACTCTTTAAAAGTTGTTGTGTTTGTCCCATATCGCCAAGAGCTGGGATATAGTAAATAAAATAACGGTCCTCCTTGTGAATAACCTTCGTTCATGGCACAAAAAACTGTGCCAATAAAGAAACTTACTCAAGATATCTCACAATACTACAAAACCTACAATAGCAGTGACTTGCAGATAAGGCTACTGCAATTTTTCTCCAACATTTAAGATGTACTGCACACTTTATTTATGAAGTCAATATTTTATCAGTCAAGTTTTTTTTAATGCTACAATAACAATTTTGGAGATTTTTCTTTCTTTGTTTTCAGTTAATCACATGTTATGTGCTTAGAACTGTATCAGGAGCACAACAAAGGCATGAAAGCACAGTCATCTCTTATTGTTTCACTGGAGGCTAAAAAGAAAGGTCTGAGGACATATCCTCTATGTTTACGATAAAACAACGACAAACAGATTTAAGTTCTCTTTAAAGTCACGTGCAAAACAACGCATTTTTCACTGTCGGTGCTGCCAAAGTGAAAACATTCCAGTGACAGTTGAGGGAAGATCAATACATGCAGACAAGCCTACAGTGGTAATTAGTGGCCTGAAATTGCCAGAAAGGTCTGGACACAAAAAGCTGGCAACACGATGCTGATGGATGGGTTTGTTGGCCTCTGTCTGGTTTGGCTGAGTGCTGGGTGTCAGTGATGAAGTAAGACACTTGAACACAGAGCAGTTAAATATCACCTGGAACTATCTGCCAGTATTTCTGGAATGGGGACTGGCCACAGATTTACACAACCTTATTCTAAAGAATTCTTAGATAAAGAAAAAAAAGATCTCTCACTGTATTAGTCTTGTCATCACATCCGCTCTATGTTCAGGATAGTTTGAATAGCTCAGTTGACAGTTTGGAAAAAACAGTCCCGGGAGTATTCAACCTGCTGTAATTGTGTCCTCTTTTTGTTTCCAGGATGGCAAAAACATAACTTTTCCCTCTTTTTAACAGGCAAGTGGATAAATAAGTGCTTCATGGTGCACTTGTAGCAGGACACTGAATGATGGTCAATATTACAGTTTCTCCAAACATTAATTCATCTAGTGCAGAGCCCCTGCAGTATAGCAGCCACGGGAAAGGCTTGTTTACACCTTTGAATGGTGCTTCACATACAAAATGCCCGCTAAGGGAAGTGACGGGTAATTGCACAGAGTCCCAACCAAAACCTACGACCCACCTTCCTAAGAGCATTTTTAAATACCACAGGTCAAATAGTCTTTTACAGGTACAGGCCTCCACTTGGAAACAGTTAGCTACAATTTACAACACTTGACTGAAGAAGCAAGTCAAATTAAAAGTTTGCAACTGCTTAAATTACAGTGCACTTTGACACGTGCGCTCCCATCACTCCCCTCAGTTTCCAGGCTTTGAGCTGCTTAATTGTATCATAAGAAGTATAGTGTAGTGTTTTCTGAGAGGCTGCGGGATACATAATCCAGGATGCTTTCATATGAAATATGGTGAGTGCAGCAATTAAGTGGCTTTACTGCCCAGAACTGACACCTCTGTTAGCTTATAAGAGTTTTACAAGGGTGTGCCAGAAGTACCCTCCAACTCTTTTAGAGGCCAACTTCTTCATCAGCAATCTGATAATAGGCGGCAGCTAAATGAGTAATGGGGAGCTGGTATTGCCATGCAAACAGACACAGACAGCGTAGCTCTGCAGATTAATGGGTGAGGTGTCTGCCGTCCCAATGCGTTCTTCTCATCATCCATCACCTTTCCCTGGCCACACGACTTAGCCAAATGTATTTGTTTTCAGCAGTGTTTCCCAAATATTACAGTAAAGACGTCATCATCATCACCATCACATCATCATCTACGATCAGTTACGCAGCTGTGTAGAGCTCCTTCCCAAAACCTTCATTATGGACCCTTTGTTTATGTCAAGAATGGCTTTGCTGATCGACAGAATTACACAATAAACCATCAAGAAAGTGATAAGATGAACACCGAGTGCTACATGTCTATAATAAAACAAATGGACTGATGATGAACCCAATTATGATCCTCTGATTTAATCATTCAGTTATTTTAATTAATTGGCTATCGCTACAACCATCATTAAGCCCAACAGATAATACCTACTTAAGTGCGTCTTCTGGTTGACGTGGGTGTCGTATTATCTTTTTTTCCTACCTGCTGAATCACAGTGGCAGATTGTTAAGACAGAGCTCGCGGTCCTCAGTACTTAATTACAACGTGATACTCCAGGTTTGTGCTGCAGACAGAAAGTCAGCACAGCGTCTGCTGCTTCACGTTGTCTGTATGGAGGAGAGTAATTGTGAACAAAGTGCCAGGGGGCTGAACTCTATCAAATTTATTGACTGCCTCTCGCTGTTGCATGACAATAACCCTTCTCTGGAGTAACCCACCTGCCCGCCCTCATTGCTCTGCTGGCAGTTCTAGAGGTTAAGGCCACAACAAACCACTGATTTACTGGGCCCCAGAACAAATGGGAGCAAGCACCAAGGGGGTTTCAAAGTAGCCTGCAATATTCGATTTCTTCTGCCTCCCCGTTCCAGGCCACTGACCTTTCAGAATAAGCAGATATTCTCTAACCTCAAGGCTAAAAGCAAGGCATATGAAGTCAGCCGACTACAAGAGCCTTTAATGAGCAGATATACTGTTTGTGCGCCCCCGAGGGAAGTCACCTATAGCTAAACTAATTGTTAGGTAAATTTCCCGGATATTTTGTTTCACTTGTGCCAGCTTCGGGCAGAAATCTCTCGACTTGTTCCTGCTGTAGCAAACGGTCTCTCCAGGGCTTATCAGGCGGGTGCAGATGAGGAGCACTGTGGTCTGGAGAAGGTTCTAATCTGTCTTCTCTACTGTGCTGAAGCAGATACATGCTGTCGGTTTGTGTATGATGTGTTGGGAGAGATGTGTGTATATGAGGACTACTTAAAGGGACGCCAACAGAACGTACGAGTTGGAGAGAAAGGATCTAGCCACGACACAGTCAGCAAAACTAGTTTTCATCAAAAGGCTTTCCTTTCTGTCACATATGGGCTGTTTTAGTGTTGGCAAATATTACTGTCATTTCAGAGTGGATTAAAAAAGCACCTCCTATTTCGACTTTTTCTTTGGCAATGTAAGCAGTTTTACCTTTTTATGAGTCAAATAAGGTAGAATTGGAGAAGCTGTTAAATAAACACACACATTTGGGATCGGGCACCGAAACAAATCTGTGTGAAATCTGAACTAATGACAACTTTTAAAAAGCAAAACAACAGATCAGCTTTAAGTAAAAACCTCTAAATCACCTTTTAAGTGAAAGGGGTCACCGGGTGATGAAGCTGGTGCTGGTTGTTTGACTCTCACTCTGTACTCTCATTAACCCTGGTTCCAGCAGTGCAGGCAACAGTTTCCAGGTATTGAGGTCTCACAGGCCCTTTGCAGGCTGCTTGCCTAATACCAAACAACATCGAAAACACCAACTGGAGTCTGAGCATAGGAAGAGCCCCTGCAACAGAATTTGGTGAAGACCAACACTAATGTAGGGAGAGATTAAAGGAGAGACAATCAGGGGGTCAGATACTCTGTTTGTCTGAATAAAACTGTCGAGAATAAATAGTTAAACTATTAATTTCATGGTAATCGTCTTATTTTGACGGTGAAAGAGATAATCTAACCTGATGTAACCCTGTGCTGGCACTAAGTAAACCTCTAATGCTTTTAACTAAAATCAGTTAAAAATAATAATAATAATAATAATACTGTCCTATCATCAAATCTTGCATTTACTTGAACAGTAAATGCAGCATCCTGGCACTTACTATGAATAAAACAACTGTAAAAAACAATGTACACGATATATATGATACACATACAATGACACATGCATATGAATATCATGTGTTATTTTTATATATATCATATTGTTTCAATAGCACCAGGGTTTACTAAAATTGCAGAGATAATATTGTTATCCTTAGGTCCTACTGCAGTGACAAAATCATCTGGGGAAATCTGCAGCGCATGTAAGGAAAGGATTTTCGGGGCAGCCGTGAATGTTCACAGTCCCACAGAAGGAGCCACTGTTTGAGTTCAGTATACACCCCTGTTGTGGTTTCTTAAGGCGTCCTCAGGCTTTAAAGCTTAAAATCTATGAAAAACAATGTCTTGTTCACTTCTTACATTGTTTATTTATTACTTCATTCAGCCTTTATCTGTACCCATCTGACTTCAATCTATTCGCTTTTCCTTCCCTTCTTGTTTTAGAGAGACAATAAATACATTACAAAGCCATCAGTCAGTGCACAGTATCCATCTATGGAAAAGCTGCTTTACATGCTGCTCTATGCTTTACATCATAATGACACAATGGACTAGAAAGCTTATTCAATTTTTGTCTCTTCTCTGTCTTTGGGTTGAAGTTGGTCACTGATCGTAATGCTTTGATTAGCACCTCCCTTTAATGCATCTTTCCCTCTGTTTCCATCTCAGCCCCCCTCCCCTCCCCACCCCACAGAGTTTATTGTGGGTTTACCAGAAAAAAATCAATAAAGCATCAGAGTTTTCCTCCTGACACACCAGTCAATCCATTTCATGGGACGCGCAGGCGGTCGTCATGGTTTAAAGACTCCTCATCTGCTCCTATAGTGCTCTATGTGGGAGCACTGTCATTCTTCCTAATATACTGCAGCAAAAAGCAAACCCTTGATCTCACAACTCGCTATTATTCAACTAAGCCACATACTTTTGTCCTTTACGACGCTATTAATAAAAGCTACTTTATAGAATGATTGAATAGGCCTGACAGCATATATCATTACCATTTAATTAATTACTTGTCAATCCCACCTTGTGATAATTAAAAAAGGATATCATTTGGTGTTTCACTCTTTTTCATTTGGAAATGACAGTATGCCACTCATTTTTTTCAATAAAGCCTAATTCTGATGAATTCCCAAAGGAGAGAAGAAAAGACATGATTAATAGCATGCATGACTGAGACACATAAAATTACAAAAGGGGCCGAGCAGTAGGTAGTCAGGTCTGTGTTGCTTGTGAATTATAAAAGGCTTGGGGGATGATAATATAATGACACATGTATATCATATATTATTTATAATATAAATCCACAGTGACATCAGGGTTCACTGAGAATGCAGAAATAATTTAACACAACACTAATTTTATCAGTATTACCAGAGTCGTATGATTCCCACCCTTGTGTTCATTTGACAAAGTGTCTAAAGTCTATCTTTAGACAATTTGCAGCCTGCTGCAAAAACATACATTTTATTCCAATTACTTTAGTTCAACATATGAGAAAGACAGACATAAAATAGTATTTTTGCACCAACAAGGTGATTCCTTAAGAGGTATTAGTTGGAAAGTTGCGTATGTCTCAGCATTTTCAGTTGATCCATTTACTGTTGGCTGAAACCTCATTTGAAACAGTGACAGTGGAAGGGTGGCTGTCAAGAAGCCATTCTTAAGCAAGGGCAAAAGACAGAAAAGGCTGAGGCATGCCAAATTATGCCAGAGCTGGACTCCAAATCAGTGGTAACAGATCTTACGAAGTGATGAATTTAAATTGGAAAATTCTGGTTCATATTCTGTGCAATATGTACAAAGGTGGTCATGAGAGAAGTGCAACAGTGAGAGTCTTGTTTTCAAAATTATGAACACATAAACAGGGTCATGTGGAAAGCATTTGATTGGCTACAGCTTCATGTTTTAGCATGCCAATAATCCCAAAACACATTCCTAGTGCAGTAAAAGCATACCTGGATAGAAAAACACACATTGGAAAGCTATCAGCCATGGATTGGTCTCCCCAGAGCCCGGACCGTATTGGATAGGTTAAGGCCTTTTCTGTCCTTTTCTGTAAATTTAGTTGGATTAAGACGACCACTTCCTGTATATGTATCAAAATAAATTCCAAGCAGCAACAGGGGCCGCATTATGCCAAGCAATAGGTGTCTGGCTTTTAATTTGAAACATTTGTGAAGGAAATGCTGAGTGTCACTGATTATACCTTAAGAGCAGTACCATTTTATAAATGGAAACTTCACTATGAAGTAAATCAACTGGAATTATTGAATGAACACAACTGAATGAGCATTTCTGCAAGAGAAGCGTCACAGTGCAGAGTATTAGACGACTATTGGTGTGAACTAGACACTTCCTCTTATTGTTTTTGATAAATGCAGTTTTCATCAGGACCAAATAAAAGATGATAAAACAGAGGCTACAAAATATGGCATAGAAAGTGACCAACGTTTAAGAATTTACCAGATCAGACTACCTCAGGCTGCTGAACATCATTCTATAATAACGCTTCACTGAAAAATTTCTGCTGCTGCTGCCACGCACGCCTCCATCATTGACATTTTCAAGCAACTTTCCTTCACCTCTCAAGCTGAAATCCAGGCGCTGTATCTGCACAGTATCACCACAAGTACACAGCCTGTCTCTCAGCTTGGCCGGTGGTCCTTTGTTGAGCCTGTGCAGTGGGGATTTAAAGCCAGGGGAGAAGGAAAATGCTCAATCCATATAGGAGCCTTGTAATCCTTCCACTGAACTTAAAAATCAGAGAAATTGTGGTTCCAGGGTTCTCATATTATATCAGTGATATACTCTACCTGTCCTCCTCTCATTTTTGCCATCCTGGCTCATCACACAACCTGCCCACGCTCCGTTACACCTGTCTGTCTATATGTCTGTGAGTACAAGAGTGCCTACCTTTCAGGCATGTATGAATGGCTTGATATGCATCTGTGCTTGTGTGTGTGTGTGTGCATGCGCATGCATGCGCGTGTGTGTCCTTTCCATCAAATGCTGGCTTCACATCCTTCACCACCCACCAAATAAGAGTGCTGATTCATTATGGCTTGATGACAGATGCTGAGAGGGAAAGAGAGACGCGGTGGATATTGGAGAGGTGAGAGCGGTAAAACAAACAGCCAAATAGAAGGTGGAAGCGAGCGTGTGATAGAAGGGTAAGAGGTAAATGGATGAATAAGAGAAAACAGGAAGACAGTGATAAAGAGTGAAGAGAGGAGGGAGAATGTGAGAAAGGCAGCGACAGATGGAAGCTGAAACAAAGAAAAGTGCTTGCAAGTACTCCCTCCCCAAATTGATTCTGACTGTCGGCCAGGGCGCCTGATGGATATCTGAGCCTTGATTGGAATTTACATGCCAGACACAACCCTCCTCCTCGCATCCCCAGCACACCTAATAACCCGCTGCGCTCTCAACCTGCTTTGAGTGATAAGCCCAATGAGAAAGTGCTGGCATATTTAGCCCTAACAATGGCACACCGAAGAGTTTTGGAGGCCTGGAAAAGGATGCATTGTTTATGAGAGGGAGTATCGTTTCAACAGTTGATTAATGGCAGGGAAGCTATCGTCAGCTGCCATCGCGCCGCAGGGGCACGCCGGGCCCAAATTGGATGAGCGCAAAGGAAGAAGCAAGGTTTTCAATTGCTAGACGAAGCGGAACTATCACATCAAGATATTTTTGCTTTGGCACAGCGTTCGCTTTGCAAGCCTGCACACCTCTGTTTGCCGGTGTTGGAAATGGGAACTCTGAACAGCAACAGCAGTCCTGGTGATCCACTGCCATTTCTCAACTCTACACATCAGCAAGAGTAAATAGACAACATTACTTCATAAGGCTCCAATGGAATATGACCTGAATATAAAACACTCATAAATATTTCAGATGTAGAGGGATTACCGAAAGTGGATTTTCCCATAAAAGCTCAAACAAGTGTAACTCTGTGTTTTCCAGGTTTTGCTTACATTTACGTTCACATTATCAGAGCGCAACCGCCGAACCATTTGCACTTTATCACACACACTCACTCCTCCGTGTCCCAGTGGAAGCCGAAGAGTGTCTGCTACCGGCAATAAAACTTGCGACCAACTAAGTGGCAGGTCCAATGAATTCTTTCCAGTGCTTTAAGCGTAGAGCTTCTTCCGTGTGTCCCCAGTAGAACATGAAGATAAACGACAGTATCCAAAATCTCTTGCATACAGTATATCCATTAAAAGTCATGACAGCGGGGAATTATGGTCATCGCAGCCATGGAATACAGATCAGTGATTATGCACAAGAGCCTAAGGTTTTTGCAGAGTCATGAGATGGTTCTTCAATTAAAGGCACTGAAAGAAGACCTTGAATAGTGATCGTGCTGTCAGACCTAAGGATATTATTTTGTTCATCTCTCTCAGTTGGCCTTGTTACAGTTGAAAAACGTTGCCACAGCTACAGCTGAGCAACAATTTATTTAAAATACTCAAGAGAATTGTTGCTTTTTTCACAACGTTGGTATTGTTATGCCAAAGCAGGAAAGTTACAATTGAGCAATAGAGTTGCAACTGAGTCTTTCTGTACTTGCCAATGTTGCCTGTGCGTATGTGGAGCCGGCCTCTGACAATGGTGTGAACCGTCATGGGGCTGGAGGCAGAGTGTCGACCCAGGTCTGGGTTTGTCAGTAAGGTATCCTCTCCTACGTAGTCAGTGGTCAGTACCTCCACCTCGTGAAGCGCCTGTACTGCCGATTTACACTGACGCAACATGTACTAGGGATTTAAAAAAAAAAAAAAACTCAACATGAGAAACATTGGTAACACCTTACAATTACTACACTATTAAATATTAGTAAGGTACTCATTCATCATTTAGAAAACATTACTCCTAACTGCTCTAAATGGTTATTTCTGGATTAATAAATTGATAAAACATGTTTAATGACAATATTTTCAAACGTATTGCATTAAGTGCAAACCAATTATTTATGATCTCTTAATGAGTCATGGTGACTTTTAGAAAGTGTAACATAAGTATTAACAAAGACTTTAGAGGCTTATTTGTACATATAACAATTATGATACTCATTTATCATAATTGTTGTGGGAATAATCAGTGACAATACCAATGCAGAAGCCTTTGTTTCCTGTTCTCAGTTGACAGGGGGGCATACGGTGTGGTCTGAACTTGCTGTCTTTCTTGTATTTCTCATTAACTCCAGAAGTTTTTGGAAAATATCAGGTGAGCTGAAGTCCAGTGTTGTGGTTCTAAACCATAATAGTCACATTATGATCACAGGTTTGACCTCACAGGCTTTTACCTTGAGTTCGATTGCAGTAGAACCTATCAGGAGCAAGGAGTCACTGTCCCAGATGTCAATATGCATGGCGTGGAGGGCCAGGTAGCGAAGAAACCAGCGCTTCTCCCCTGGCTTCAGGAAACTATCATCTACTCTGAACTGCAGCTGCAGACCTGGAGAGCCTGAAGAAGGAGAGAGAGGACTTCAAATAAAAGAAAGCATTAATGTTAACCTAATATGGATGTGAACGTCTGAATTACAGAAAAGACAAAATGACAACAAATATCACTGCCCAAATATAACTGGACACCAGTTTATTTTTAACACAGTCAAGAAACAACAGCCTGACATTACTGAATGTATCCCATGGAGTAAACAAACTACTGCAACAATCAAACATGTTCAGGTGATGTACTGGATTAAATACACTACTGTGCAAAAGTCTTCAGTCAACTGATTTGTTTGTTAAGTCACTAAAGAGTGGCTAACAATCATTTGTGCATAAATAATGCACCTAACTCAAGGGATGAACCAATATTGTGTCTAAGACTGATCACTCATCATCTACTGCTCTTCTGGAGTGATGAATCCCAATCTGAAACTTCTGGTTAAAATCGTTTTCAGTATGTACACAGTAGGTCAAGAGAAAGCTACAACAATGAGTGTCTACAGCCATCTGTAAAACATGGTGGAGGCTCTGTCATAGCTTGGGGCTGCATTGTAGCCAGTGGTATTTGGAGATCTTATCAAAATTAATGGATTTATGAACACAGAAAAAATACCACCAGATTTTGATCTTCCATGCAATACCATCAGGAAAGCATCTGAATGGCAACAGCTTCATTTTTAAGCATAACAATTATCCGAACACACTGCCAGTGCACTAAAAGCATACCTGTATAGAAAATCACAGAGTGTAACACTATCAGCCATGGATTGGGCTCCACAGAGCCCAGATGTCAACATTTCTGAAGCAGTGTGGGATCATCTTGACAGAGAACAGAACAAAAGGCAGCCAAGATCCAAAGAAGAGCTTTGAATGTCTTTCAAGAAGCCTGGAGAACTATTCCTGAAGATACTTGAAGACATTGCAAAAAAGCTGTCTAAGACGGTTCAGACTGTGCTAAAGAATAAAGGTGGTCATATCAAATTATGATTTTCAAGTTTGTATTATACTCTTTTTTTGCTCTTATTTACTGTATTTTCATGTCTGTTGGCACACGTTTCAATACATGGCTGCACCTATTACCCATTTTCCTTTGGAAAGATGAAGAAAGAATGGTAGCTTAAGTCTTGCTATTCTGTGTCTCTTCTTATAGTGCTGTAATTACGGTTGTGTAACTGCCATCGGTAAAGGTATGAAGCATAGCACTAACCTGTGTTATTACTTTGCCACATTTTACTGTGAGATACAGAGAAAACAGAGACTGACTGATTAAAACATTGTCAAATAGCTCAGCTAATGATCACAAATCCCACTTGATTCAGGACTGGTTAAATTTAACTTCTGAAGAAACAATCAACCACTCAGAGCTGTATTGAGGCAGGAGACATCATCCCACCCTAGATGAGATTGTGGCAGCTATATAATAATAATAATAAGCATGATTTTCAATTTTTCAGAAAACCTTTTGTAGGTAACTGCTCTAGCTTACTGTTTCTGCACCTACTGTATCAAAAGAAAATCATGTCAGTAGGAATGATTCACCCCTCACTGACTGAAATAGTTTGCAGCAACATCAACAGTAGGATGTCCAGACAGCTGTTAAAAACTCATAAAATCCGATTCTTTGGGGGCTTGACCCATACTTGGGTGTCAAGGTCTAGATATCTTTGTCGATTACATGAACTTGCATGAACTTGGCGAAAAGCTTTTCTCTAAGCTTTTCACCAAGTTGACGGATCTAGGACTCAGCTCATCACTGTGTCAGTGGATCCTCAACTTCCTCACAGACAGACCCCAATCAGTGAGGGTGGGAAAACAAGTCTCCCCCTCCATCTCACTCAGCACTGGAGTGCCTCAGGGCTGTGTTTTAAGCCCCCTGCTGTACTCACTGTACACTTAGGACTGTGTAGCCACATCAGACACCACCTCCATTGTCAAGTTTGCTGACGACACTGCTGTTGTGGGCCTGATCTCCGACAACATCGAGACGGCCTACCTGGAGGAGATTAGGAACCTGGAGACCTGGTGCCAGGAGAATAACCTGCTCCTAAACATCAGCAAGACTAAGGAGCTGATTGTGGACTTCACTACAAAGCAGGCGAGGAATTACAAACCCCTCATCATCAGTGGCACACCAGTGGAGAGAGTGGACAGTTTCCGATACCTGGGTGTCCACATCACTCAGGACCTGTCATGGTCCTGCCACATCAACTCCCTGGTTAAGAAAGCCCGTCAGCGTCTCTTCTTCCTCAGAAGACTTAGAGACTTCCTTCTGCCACTGAAGGTGCTCAAGAACTTCTACTCCTGCACCATCGAGAGCGTCCTGACGGCAAACATCTGCACCTGGTTTGGGAACAGCACCAAGCAGGACAGACGAGATCTGCAAAGAGTGGTGCGCTCAGCCGAACGCATCATTCAATCAGAGCTCCCTGACCTGCTGTCCATCTACACCAAGCGGTGCAAGTCCAAAGCTAGGAAGATTATGATGGACCTCTCCCATCCCAACAATGGACTCTTCTCACTGTTGCGGTCTGGGAAGCGCTTCTGCTCCCTTAAGGCCAAAACAGAGAGAATGAGGAGGAGCTTCTTCCCCCAGGCTATTCGGGCCCTGAACCAGGTGTAGGGCTGGACTCTCCCAAACACGTCACTATAAGACTGGACTCTCACACACGTCACCACACGCACCACCACACATTTCCTATAATCCTATAATTCCTATAATTTATAATCTTTATAATCTCTTCTGCTATTTGCACATTCTTTACTGTAAATTCCTAAGTTAAATTGTAAATTTTGTAGTAACCTGTAAATAGTAAATATTGTAAAACTTTTTTTTCTGTCATTTAATGGTCGGGCATTGTACAGCAACAAGCATTTCACCCCCATGTCATACTGTGTATGGTTGTGTGTGTGTGACAAATAAAATTTGAATTTGAATTTGAAATCTGACTTTTGTCAAGTCAGTCTGAGGAAAAAGTCACCAATCTGATTATGTTAGCCGTTCCTTCTAGCCAGATGGCTTTAAATATAGAGAAGAGTCATAATATCTGGAATCAGCTGCCAACCTTGTGGGCATTTCTAAACTGGTGCACTAGCCATCTACTGGGAGTCATTAGGTCTGATGACTGCACAGAATCAGAGTGAAATGCCCAGGGAGTATAAAGCTATTTCACAAAATCAGAAGCTCTCCAGGGTTCCCATAATTCAAGACGATAATGGTGCCTAACTGCCAAAAAAACCTCAAGAGTAATTTTATGAACAGTGGGATAAAGTCATGGCTTAATCAGCACATTCACAATCGTCACTTTCCAACCTTTAAAAGGACTAATCACTCAAACAAAAGGTTTTCCACTTTAGACAAAATACTGAACACACAGTAAGATAACAGACGCTGTTTTGAGAACTACAGCAAGCCCTTAAACATCACTAAATGTTGCATATTAAACAGCAGTTTAGACTACATGCAGGGACGCACGCATAAGAAATTATTTTTGATTAAATCGGTTTATGGTAAAAGCCAAGAACCAGTCTGAGAACGTAAACTGAATACTTTGTGTGATACACCCTGCTGAAAAGTGAATCTTCCTCTACGTCCAAATCATCCCTACACCGGTGTGTTAAAATGTGTGAGTATGGGGTCTGCGTGCCAACCTTATTCCCAGAATTCTCTTCCATGGAATCCATGGAAGTCTGTATCAAAGCCCCACGCTGTCTTTATTCCCATAAGTTGAATGTGCAGAGAATCAGTCGACTGGATAGAAGTGGAGTAATGAGGACCTTTGGTGACAGCCCCGCTGTGTCTAAGAGACCAGCATGCCCCTCTGAATCTTTCCACACATGAAATGAAGGGAAAACTTTTTTTCTTTGCACATTTTCTTTCTTTTTTCCTTATTTCTCTCTCTCTCACACACACACACACACACACACACACACACACACACACACACACACACACACACACACACACACACACACACACACACACACACACACACTTCTTTAGTGTCAGTATTCCCATGAAGCATGCATGCAGAAATAGCCTTTTCTGAGGCTAACAGACAGGGTTCTTAAAGGTCCAAAAAGACTGGTTTATTTAAGACAAATACCTGTAATTACATGTTGGCCTCCAAGATAGCTGGATCTAAGCTCAAAGAGGCAATTAAATCCAGTTCTTTTTGAATCAGCTACTTGGGTGATTTAGATTTTTACAATCTGATGACCTCCAAAATAAAAAAAACAGTGACCCACTTTATCTTTTAATATTTTTTTCCTTTCACAAGCTTTCATTCACATCAAGGGATCTAATTTACAAGAAATTCTCCTGGGTGTTGGAAACAAAGATATCATCTTATTAACATATGAAACTTTGTCCCTACGTAACAAAACAAAAAAACTAGCCTAAAACCCAATGTTAATTCAGCACCACTTCCTGCCATAAAGGACATCTACAGGAAGCGGTGTCTGAAAAGGGCTGGGAAAATCATCAAAGACCCCAGTCACCCATCACATGGACTCTTCACCCTCCTGCCCTCTGGGAGGCGCTACAGGAGCCTCCAGACTAAGACCACCAGGTACCGGAACAGCTTCTTCCCCACAGCTGTCAGACTCCTGAACTCTGCCTCACATTAGACACATGGACTGGAGATACAACCACCTACACACACACACAATGGACAACTGTACCCTCATAAACACAATAATAACATGGACTGAACCACCACTCACAACCACTAGCACTTTATATAGCCTCTGTAGAAATTATTCACATATCTCACTTATCTTAACTGCACTACTGTATAATTCTGTGTAAATAATCATTCTGTACAATACGATAATTTTTAATTCTACAACTGTTTATAACTTGCATAGTTCACATTTCTGTATAGCTGTATATCTCATATTTCTGTATAGTTGTTTTATTTCATATTCTGTATAGTTTTTCATATTTATATCCTGTTCATAGCCTGTACATAGCTTGTACTCACTACAGCCTGTATATACTTATAGTTATAGCATATTCATAACATACCGTGTACATTATAACATACCATAATAGACCCATTTCTGTAATATACTTACATATCTATATTATTGCTAATATATATTTGTAATATATCTATATCATGGCTAAAGCACTTCTGGATGGATGCAACCAAGGCATTTCGTTGCCTTGTACCTGTAACATGTGCAATGACAATAAAGTTGAATTGGGGCAGCCAATAAAAGAAACTGGGCTTAATGGGAGCTAACAGTCAGTGAATGAACTGAGGCTGCACCAAGGAACAGTGTAATGTAAGTGAGGATTATACAGAAGAAAGTGTCCTGATGCATGCTCAATCTTTCAGGTAAGGAAATTCTGTTCATCTGGATGTCAGTGGGTTCAGTACATTTGCATAATTACTGAAACTAGCACCACTGTCAAACAATGGGCTATGAGGTCAGCTTCTTGATGATTAATATGCAAGTTGTCATGACCATTGGTCAACAAAGTGGGGAACCCATGACACACCTATGTTTCTGCCTGTAGTACTGACCCTTGTATGTGAAACAGTTCCAAGAGCAAACACAGTTGGTCAGTGCTGAGAGTTTCAGTTCAGTTTCAGTTTCAGTTTTACTTCTATAGCACATACGGAGGCCATCCTGATGTGCGTTCTCAGAAATGTAACAAGAAATCATTCTCCCGCCTGGGTCGGTCTGCTTTTACGCACAGCACTGTGCTGTAGTCAAGCAATGCCACTTCCTCACATACACAGTGACAATGGAAGATCTGTGCTGAGAGTCAAGGAAGGTGTGAATGTCTTTTATATTTGCAGGTCAGTCAATGTGTGGGATATTTTGTATAGGTACGGCAGGCATTTCTGAAAGTTGTAACACAGAGGTTTGGCCTGACTTGGATCTGAGCAACTCTGAGTGAGCAAATGCAAATGTGCCAGGCCTCAAGGATAATGGGTGGTTTGCACAACAAAAGCTGGAGGAGAAACGAGCTGACGACCTGTGAAAATCTCAGCAGGGGTGCTTAACACCTCGGGACTTGCACCAGAAAATAAAAACCCAGTAATTCTAGGGGGTGTTGGGTTTAGGGAAGTTAAGCAAATTTGCGCAGGTTTAGTAAATCTAGTGTTAAAAGACCCAGGTACATCAAAGTGCTTCACAGATGAGCCGCATTTGCGGGTTTACAACAATAAAGTAGCAAAGAAAATACACCCCCTGTAAATAGGTTGAGGAAGATTACAGTGAATGTCTTACAGACTTCTGCTCAGATCTCTAAAAAGAGATTTCAAAATTAAAAAGAAAAACGAGTACCAAGTAGGACACGGGTGTCAAATTCACTTTCGCTAACGTAAGGGTCACACCAAGGGTCAGACATATAGCTTATTAACAGGATTTCATTTGATTGGGAAATTATGCATCTTGTAGCCTATTTGTGTATAGTTTGGTTTGTATAAAGCAGGAGTGTATAACATAAGGCGCAGGTGCCAGAACTGGCCCAGTGAAGACTCTGATCTGGCCCATGGAAAGGAAAATGTGGAGGACTTAAATTTGGTACTTTTAACTATATTTTTTATTACATTTTACAGCCTACTCCTTCCTACTCGACCCTCTCCAAAAAAACACACCACAGTATTTAAATTATAGAATTCTGTTATTTCACACATTTACTTCTTAAAATTAAGCCCAAAGAGTCATGCTGACAGATTTCCTTCATTTAATTTAGCAACATTTCTCAAACATACTGTTAAAATTGTGTTATTTTGTCTTATATAAAGATCGTGTCATTGATTAAATGTGTAGTTAAAATGTGTTACATTGACAGAAAGTTGAGTGTTACTGGTCCAGCCCACATAAGATGAAAGTGGTCCCACAATGTAAAATGAGTTTGATGTGCCTGGCATAGAGGATTAAGCCAGAAAACAAAAGTTTCTTAACCATGACAGCATTTTATCAAGAAAAAATATTGCATTCTGATTACAATTCAAACAAATTATAACAAATTGACTTAGAAGCCTGTATTTACAGTTGATGTAAAAGCTTAGAACAATGGCGAATATTTTATTTTAATAAGTCTCATATAGGCTGTTTTGCAGGCCTGAACATCAGAGCTCAGTAACTGTCTCATTAAAAACATAAGGCAAGGAAAACAGCTTTTACCGTACAGCCGAGCTTCTGCCATGAAGCTGGCTGCTGATACAAAACCGATACCGTTGCATCTCCATCACTTTGAGTTTGGCCTTGAAGGAACACACAGTTGCACAGCTTTTTTTTTTGTTCAGGGACTTTCCAAAGCCTTTGTTCCTTGTCCATGACTCCATACCTTTACTGGTATGTGGATTCAGACAACAAATTAAGTTCTTTGAAAACAGAAATTGCCTCTTTACACTCGGTGAAGGCATAGTTTATTCAGTCTCCTACCACAGCTGAAATGGTCTGCCTTAAGAACTAACTTTCCTGTTTGTTGCATCCAGTTTTAGCACGTGTGTGAGGTGCACACTGCTTTGCAGATGACTTCTACAACCGAGTAGGTCAAATTGAAATTTATTTAAGAACCTAAAGCGATATGCAGGCTGGATTAACATTTGTGAAGGGCCAACTTTTTCCTGTGGGCCATGACTTGGACACACTGTAGATTATAGAAAAATCTCCAATTCACGTAACTTACATGACAGTTACAACTTTAGATTTTTACTAAGAGGGCATCACAGGCTTGTCTGTATACAAAAGAAACAGGCGAAGAGAGAGGGAAGAGAAAGACCACGGCACTCGTGATATAGTCTTTTCAGAACTCTTTCTCCTTTAACCTACACCACCTCCTCCTTCACCAATCCCTCCTCACTCCATCTCCCCAACCACCCGCCAACTCTTTCCACTTGGACCATTAATTCTCTCAGCATGCTCTAGGGTTGTGTGCTGTGGACGTGTGGCAATGAGAGCACAGAAGGAGAGCGAGAGAAGGAGACAGAATGTGCTGTGTGTTTGTGCTCACAAGTGGGGAGGAACTGACAGATCTGGCCCAAGGGTTGCACGGGGTCGCGTGTATGTGCGGCTCGACCTGCAGACAAGGGGCAGCACCCAACATACCTCCCCCTAACCTGGACGGGCGGGCACTTGGTATGTTTACAGCAGGTTGGGCAGCCTGAACACCCAGGGAGGGATCAACAATTCACAAAAACACTGTGAGGGCTGCAGGCAAAGAAAACAAAGAGAAAGCACAGAGTGTACTGATAGATGTGGAAAGGACTGATGAGAACCGTAGATCAACAATTACCAATATGTCTGCCTTTTTGTTAGAAAGAAAGAAAGAAAGAAAGAAAGAAAGAAAGAAAGAAAGAAAGAAAGAAAGAAAGAAAGAAAGAAAGAAAGAACGAACGAACGAACGAACGAATGAATGAAAGAAAAGATCACACCGGCCACTAAGGGCTTCTTATTGCAATGTCTGGATTATTATGTACTTGATTAATAATCCACACCATTTTTAGATCAATACATTTGTATGGAAAGCAGCCCACACGCTGAGATAACAGTCATTTTCAGCAAATGTCTAACTATATATTAATGCAAATGTGACACAGTGGACAAGGAACTCTGACTCTTGTCTGTTGGGAGTCAGTGTGGGTGTAAAGTGATGATGTTTCACAGCCCCAAGTCGGCAGAGAACAGAAACATGCAACAGAATAATGGACTTTTCTAAAGGTTTCTCTCTAGAACGAACTAAACCCCTCCATCACTTTTGATATGCACATTCAAACCGTGTAACGCTGTATCTGATGAGAAAACGATGTGTTGTTTAGAAGGGCTTCAACACATAAACACAATACATAAACATGTATTTATGTATTGTGTTTATTCTATTGGTGCTGTGTTGGTGTTTTTTTTTTTTTTTTTTGGTTTAATCTTAATGAGCAATACATGTGCAAAAGAGAAGGAAAAAAAGGAGAAAAAACCTCAGACACGTCAATCAAACGCACTCCCGAGAAGAGTTCTAATCAGGAAGCAAATAAAAACAGCAGTGTGGGTGGACTCTGGCTGTGTGGGGATCTGGGATTATCCCTGGTAGATATTTGCTAAGAAAAAAATAAAAAATAACACACTTCACATATTGATTTGTTGCTGCTACTATCTGTTCAGATTCTCCACCGCTGTGTCCCACTGCTGACTTTAATATTGTCTCTTTTTGAAGCCTCAAATTACTAATTAACACAAAGACAGATGATTGCAATTTCATTTGCTCTTTGTACTTTAATTTGTAACAGCTACACGTTAACCATTTCAATTACTTGCAAATTGAAAAAAAAGGGAAAAAAAACAATAAATAAGAGAAATCAGCCGTTGAGGCAGAACACTGTAGTTTCTGCTTCAGTTATCTTCCATAAGGTAAACATCAAGACACCCAACTGTGCCTCATTTCCCTCTCAGTCTTTGAGTGTTCAGTTGCACCACAATCACTTGGTCTGTATATCATAAAATGCCTGGAAGACACATAGATTTCTCTGTGCACTGACTCTCTACACAAAGAAATCTGGGTGTGTGGTTTTGAATTTTGCTCCCAGGCTTCGTATTCATCATTTCCCATGTAGAAAGCTGATCACATGGCAGAAAGATAAGCCCAATACCAAAATGGATTCTAAAACACAATCACATGAGGTATGTATCATATTGTTACAGCCACACTGGTTTAAGTGGTTTACAGCAGCAGTCCCCAACCCCCGGGCCTCGGACTGGTACCGGTCCGTGAGTCGTTTGGTACCGGGCCGCGAGAGTTGAGGCTCAGGTGTGAAATGTATGGTTTTCAGGGTTTTTAGCGGTTTTCAGCGTTATTTTGTTATCGTTTTTATCTTTAACTCGGTCTTCCTGGGTCTTTTCACGTGTGAATGAATAAATCTTCTTTTTTTCGGTACTGGTACTAGTTTTATTTTGTTGTACTTTTCCGCAACACCTTAAAGGCCGGTCCGTGAAAATATTGTCGGGCATAAACCGGTCCGTGGCGCAAAAAAGGTTGGGGACCGCTGGTTTACAGCATGTGAAGATTTACACTCAACCTGATCAGGTGTCCTCTTCAAGCTAATTTTACAGCAGGATTGGAAGAAACTTTGCGAGACCTAATGATTTCATTAAGCGACTGCTTAAGCAGGGTTTAGGAATTCATTCGGCTCTTGGGAAACTTCCACCCAGTAGGACACAGAATCACAAAGCTGAATAACCATAGCAGCTTTGAAGCTCAAAGTCAGTTTCCATATTCTCTCTAAAACTCCCATCTCTGACTCTTACCGTTTCTTGCACACACACACGCACATAGGAAGCTCAAACCAGAGAGCAGATACCAAATCACTGATCTCGTACAATACTTGGATCGTTCACATCTTTATAAATCACTTAAAGAGTGCTTTCAAGATTTTACATTTGGACTAATTTGTGCAGTATAGCTAGAAATTAAAAACATTATTGAAAAACAGTGATTAAACTGTCTTCTTTAATCTGTAGTAGTAAAATATATATAGCACTCCCTCTGTCACTGAACTGCAATAGCAATAGTAATTTCTATCCAATGATGCAATGCAGTAAACTAAGCAAATGCAACTTTAAATGTAAATAATAACGTTTTACAACTTGTAACAGGTCAAAGAAAAGTCCATACCATAAAACACATGACGCAGACACTCCCCCAGAGAAACTATCCATCCGTTCTCTGCCAGGCTCTCCCTTTGCCATAGTGAAAGAGAAACTGACAACCATCAGGATAAAAGCAAGAAAACATTCTGTGTGTGTCTGTATGTATGCAATGACTTTTTCTGATCACAATCGAATCCTGCCAACATGTTGATATTCAGGTATGGACACGTTAAAGAGATACATTTTGACAGCAGGGCAAAAAACCCATCAACTTTTCAAAGTAAGTGTCAGAGAGCGTTAAAGTACAATGTGTGAACTGTAGCGCTTTGCAATCATGCTGAATAGAGTGCAGAGGACATCATAAAACAAACAAACAAAACATGACCGTGAATTTTATATTTGACACGGCCACACTGAACAGCCACCTAAGCAGTGAACGACTGAAGCAAGAAATAGATATTTCCTCAGGAAATGAAGGTTCAAAGAATGAGAATAAAATAGGAACTTTTTTTCAATTGACTCAATCATGCTTTACAGAAGAGTTTCAATAATAATAGAGCTACTGAAATACACTGAATTAAGTTGAAACAATCTTATGCAACAAGATGTCACTGACCCACTGTATCAATGCTTTTGAAGGAGAAAGTGTAGTTACGCTGCTGAAGGTCTGCAACTATTCATTACTGCAGTAAACTGAGATTCCTTACAAAAGCTCAAGCTTTAAATGTTACAGTATCACCTAGACTGGAGAAAATTACTACAGAATTATTACTGTGGCAGTACAAAACAAGCCGGAAATATAAGACTGACACAGTAAAACAAATTTATGGAGATTGTGTCTCCCAGCAGATAGAAAGCAACATTCCACTCTCATTTTAACTTTACCACCAACTATCCTGTGAAGCTCCTGTGAAAACTATGTCTTACACCTTAGTCATTAGATTCATTTTTAGGAATAAAACAGTACTAACTATATCCTTTGGCAGTAAAATGAGCAGCATATCAAATGTTTCTTAAAAAAAAAAGATTGCTTTAAATCAGTTGGATCATAAGATGCACGGGATGAAATCAAGTGGAATGAATCCACAAAGAGGAAAGAAAAATACCCTCTCGTTAGGTTCACTTGATGGCAGCAGTAACAAAGCAGACTAAGTAAGGCTATAGAAACAAAACTCCAGGGTTTAGTAAATCAAGTTTTCCTTTCAGATTCACCTCCCTCGCACTCTCTGTTTAGCTTATATTACTTTTGATACACAAATTCTCTTGTAGTGACATTAAATATGTTCAAAATTCCATTAATATTGAACAGAATCACCAATTTAACCCAATACAAAAAAAATATCCGGTTCATTTGGGTCATTGTGTGCTCAGCTTGCGTTAGTCTTTTAGCTAATGATACCCTAAGTTATAATCTGCTATTTGAGCTAGCCAACTGAAATTACATCATCACAGAAAGGGAAAACTTTTAATTGTACATAAACAGTTTTTGTGGTTCTGCAAGTAAAGCATGCAGGCACATGAGGCAGATTTTGACATTTGTGGAAACAAGCTGTGAATGGACTAACCGCCGGTGGTGATAAGCTAAGCGTTTTATTCTTCAAATAAGAAAGGAAAGCTTTAGTAGTTCAACAGCTGTCTGGAAATAGGTGAAAAGGCTCCCAGCAATACAATATCTGGAAGGATTTGTCTTGATGTAGCACGGCTTTGTGGAAGTGCATTCCGGATGCTATAGGCTGAGAGAGATGCAGAGACAGTCGGAGAAATATTGACAGAGTTAGACTGAAGTGTGTGTCTGGGGAATAGAGAATACGGGTGGGCGTAGGAATGGGGTGGGGGGGTGTTGTTTGTGCGCTCAATATCACGCTCTGTCAGAAGCTGTAATATCTCTTCCATTTCATTAGTTGCTACATGAATAGACCTGACATCAATCAGCGCCCGCTTGGCTGATTGAAAGAGAAGTGCCTCAGCATCAGAGAACATCATGGAGCATCATGGAATGAGCTTGCAGTTTGTAGGAAGTGATTGTACAATGTTAACCTGGAGAGCAGTACAATGAATCTCAGCCTGGCATAAACTCTGAATCTGGAACAGATATACGCCTCGTACACTTTTTATAATCAACGGCAGAGTCTCACACACAAGTGTGGCGATTTTCTAAAGCATGCAATATGCAGTTATCTTCTGATAAATCTATCGCTTAGGGGACACAAAGGCAACACATAACCATTATATAATATTTAAAAAAAAATGGAATGAACAATATTTTTTTAAGCTGCGAATTCTTACCAGTGTTAACTGTGCCATCTTTGTTAATGGAGGCGAGGACACAGGGAAGTGGATTGCTAGCTTTGTGCTGAACCTTGTCACCAGTCAGCAACTTGAGCCGCTGTGATGTGACTGGTGGAAAGCGATAGAACTGGAAGGTGAAGTAGATGTTTTCAGGCCAATCGGGACCAACACCCGGTGCTGCTATTCTGTGAAAAGACAACAGGAGATGATTGTTATTATGTAAAAATAATGATTACAATGATAATGACCGTATAAGAATACAGTGTAAATAAATTAGCATACAAAGAAATCGAAATCTGTTATATTTAGAAAATAATTTTTTTCCCCAGAATCTTTTCAAATGTTTAAAAAATGAATATTCTGCACATCTTATAGGAGTCGTTTAACTTTGTAGCTGCTTAAAAGTGAAAACTTCAAAACCAAAAAGAGGATAAGAGCTTAACTTTAAAGTTGCTAAGAAAACTGGACTGCTGACTAAGTGGGTACAAATTCACAATTCATTTTTAAAAAATGAAACGCAGCAAGAGAACGTGTTATGAGATCTGTGGACGAGAGAAAAGTGTATAAATATATATAAATATCTAGGTTATCTATTGCCACAAATAGAATACTTTTCTTGTGTTTGTTTACTGGGACTCCTGTTTAGAAAAAGTAATCTTTGGGGCTATGAGAACCTCCTCCTTGTGTGCTGTGTACTGCTTTTCACACAAACGCCACCCTCTGAGTGTGATTTCATGCACACATACGCATTTCTAATCCCACACTTGAAACTGCAGTTAGCCCACATAAAGTCCCTGTGAGCCTGCAAGCACCCGATTTCAGCGCCAAGCACATTTAAAACAGAGCAAGTTTCAGGATGAGCTTCTTGCTTCCATATGATGAATAAATTATCAACCAGTCAATGAGTATTGAGGAAAAAGAAAAAGCATTTTAAAAACAAGCAGGGAGTGCTGTGAGGGCCCCCTCATGACCACAGACTGCCGAAGCCGTAGATTTCAAAGTGGAAACTAATAAGAGCGGCGTATGACCTCCCAGTCAATCACAAGCTCTGGTGTTCCACTGTTAAAGACGATGCCATGCTCCATCTTCAAAGAGGAGCCAGCATTAATATTCATTCAGTAAACAGACAAGATTGATAATTATGGCGCCCGGGTGAGAGGTGGAAATTACACTGCCTATTCACAGGCTCCCTGCCTGTCTAAATGGTACTGCTGCCGCTGGCGGAAGCCCAGTCTGCCATACCTGTTTGTCATAATTTTGAGGTAACTCAGCCTTACCTCACTCTACAACGACCAACAGAGATTCAAAATTTATGTTCCAGTTTGAGGCTTTAGTTTCCACTTCAGGCTGCCCTAAGATGGTGATGAAAAAGATCCAGAGGGACTGAACAGGCTTTCATAGCATCACAACATAAACACTTAAGTAAATTTATACACTCAGACATTTATATGTTTTCTTGTACTATCCAACTGATAATGTGATAGTGTTTCAGCTTGCACCCATGGTGTATAATTTGCAATAAAACAAGGGCTGACTATAACCTTCCTTCCCAATTGCTACCACAAAGAGTGATTTATCTGTCGGCTTTTACATTTAGGTCCACGAGTATTTGTAGTTTTGTCTCTGTACATGACCACAGAGGACTTTAGATAAAACAATCAAGACGTGATTTAAGTGCGGAGCTTCAGCTTTATTACCTTCATTTTTATACAGCTTCCCACTTTCAGAGGCCCAAAAGTATGTGAATAAACTAAAATCGTTTTAAATGCAAGGACTGATTTTAATACTTTGATGAAAATAATTTGCAGTCAATGACTCTCTGATGTCTAGAACCCGTGGACATCACCAGATGCCGTGTTTTCTCTTTTGAGATTCTCTGTGATGCATTTACTGCAGTCACCTTCAGTTGCTACTGGTTTGTCAGTCTCTGTGTCTCTTTTGGATTCTCTGTTGGGTTGAGACCAGGTGACTATCTTGGCCACTGAAGAATGTCCAACTTTTGTCCCTTCAGAAACTCTTGAGTTGCTTTTACAGTATGATTTGGTCATTATCTGTACACGGTGTGTAGAGCTGCCCTATCAGTTTTACACCGTTTGACAGAATGTGAGCAGAGAGTATAGTCCTGTACACTTCACAATTCAACCTGGTACTTCTATCAGCATTCACATCATCAAACACTAGTGAACCAGTTCCACTGACAGCAATACATGGCCTTGTCAGAACATTGCCTCCACCATGTTTGACAGATGATGAGGTAGGCTTCAGATCATGAGTTGTTCCTTTCCTTCTCTATACGTTTCTCTTCCCATCATTCTGGTACAGCTCATTTGGCCTTCTTGGTCTTGTGTGTAACCAGTGGTTTGCATGTTGTTGTTAACACTCTGTATTTCCATTCGTGATGGTGTCTCTTGAGCTTGACAGTGATACACCTGCCTCCTCAAGAGTGTTGCTGGCTTGGGTAGATATTGTGAAAGGTTTTTCATAACAACTTCTGTCATCTTTCACTTTGACCATTTTCCATGGTCTTCTAGTCTTTTCACTGTTGCTGAGTTGGCCAATGCATTCCTCCCTTTACAAATGTACCAGACTTTTAATTTGGCCACTCCTGACATTACTGCTGTCTCTCTGATGCATTTTTGGTTTTTCAGCCTAATGATGCCTCCTAGACTTGTTTCAGTATCTCTTTGAACCTTTGAAAAGTGAAGTGCTACCAAATACAAGTTCAACTCTGGAAATCAGCACCTGATTTATTTGATAAAAACTCACAATGACATCTGTCATGGTTTTAGGTATATCAGGTACTGTGATGAAGGTTTAAGTATTAACCTCCTGCCTAAACAATTTTTTTTCCTCTAAATAAACTTGTATGTATTTTTTCATCGTTTCTTAATTTACTCTGGAATATATTTCCCTTTATTTTTACTGTAGCAGCAATTTTCATAGAAAAGTTACTCTATAGAGACTTATTTTTTACAAAGCACACACTGTCATTACCTTAAAAAAATCTGTAGACTTCGCCTCAGAGACATGTTTTTCTGAAATTTTAAATACTAATAAAGTTACTGATAAAATGAAATGAAGAAGAGGCGAAAAGTAGAAGATTGCAGCCCTATTAAATTTTTCAATACCTCTTTGGTAACAAGATTTCAAGTACTTGTCGCTCTTTACCCTTTTTCCTGCCACTTCTTTCCTCCTCTTTGCCATCACAAAGAATCGTGTTACTTAATGATTTATCAAGGACACTTTAGACCCACACGCAGGCAGATTTCACATCGGATTTTCCAATATTGATCCAAAAAGGATCAAAAGGTGCCAGATTTTAAATAAAATCCTTCTTAATGTTTTTAAAAATGGTTGAGAGTTTCCAGGGACTATGTTACATGACTCCGCTGATTAGTGAACAATGTAAAATATAGTGTCGCACCATTGGTAGGATTTTGCTATCATTTGTTAAAACTGAGCAGACATGCAGCTGTGACAGGCAAAGACGGTGCACTTTCAGACAGTGTAATTAATTATAATCAAAAGCAGAGTCTTTTAATCTAGTCACACACAAAGCACTGATTATGCATCTCAAAACAGCAAGAGGTTAGAGAGTGTAAAGGTTGATGCATGGGTGGTCATGGCACCATGATGGTGAGTCCATGATGAACAAGACAAATGTAAGCAATGCCAACAGCACTGATGACAAGATAGAGAGACACAAAAATCGGTGTGTTTTGTACCTATCGTTCGGCAGTCGTCATTCCCCACCCCCCTCCCAACCCCGCTCCACTGTCAGCCCCTGTCAGAGTTGATGCCAGCTCCAGGGTTTTCGTGATGGGACACTGACAGGGGTACAATTCAGCCTGTGCTGACAGGAAATGTGCTTTTCTGCAACCATGAGTGTATGTGTGCATACTGTGTAGGGGTATGTGCTCGACATGTACGTAGAGGGTGGCAGGACCTTATGCCTGGTTTAAACGCATTGAAATCTTGAAAAATAGATAACCCCTTGAGGCGGGGAGGAGCCGCCCTTGGCCGTCAATCAGTCTCCAAATCTCTACACAGATAGTGGCTCAGTGTACAGAAAGATATTGGCAAGGTTGTCGAATCAATGGCTGCTCTGTTTCATTTAGAATACAACAAATCTGCCATTTCTGGAAGCAAAAAAGTAACTAATTTGCAATCTGTCATGGTGTTAAAGCCAAATCTTTAACAGCAACAAAGACAACAGCAATTAAGCTATGCTATACAGTAGTAACACCTCAACCACATGTGACACAGTACTGCAGGCCTCACCTAGTAAATGCCAGAAACTGGAACACCAGCAAGTTTCCCTGCAGGTCATTCTCTTCTCGATTGGGATCAAAGGGTAGGGGTTCTGTGGGATCCAGGACATCAGCCACCTGTCCACTAGAGTCCACGATGTCAGGGAAACCAGCCGAGAAGAGGTGGGCCAATGAGCTTCTGGAGCTGACTGAGCAGGAACTAGAGTTAAATTAGAGGAAAAATTCAGCACACATCAATCATTCGCCAAGCAGAAAAGACTTCAGCGAATGCGTTCTTGATGCTTTACGAGCAGCAGGAGGTAATGCGTTTAGTCCCCACTGCACTGGCTTCACTTGGGTGATTTGCGGTTGTAAATGAGGCGGAAAAAAAATGTCTGGATCTGTGGAGCGGAATACAATGCTGTTTTTATCATTTTTCGACCTAGCTTTGTTTGCCTTGGATCAGTTCCATCTCGACTCAAGATGTTTATCTTTTGGGCAATAACTTCAATTTAGTGACTTCATCCAATTAAACTGAACCTGAATTTCAATATCCGGCTGGACTTAAGAAAAATGTGGGGAAATGATGATTAGGCAGCATAAGGATGTCAGCAATATCTGTCAAGCAGCGGTACCACAACAATACTAACAGGGGAGCGAGAACGGGTGCCAAAGCACTCCCAAAGGATTTTCTTGCATAATTGGCAGTTATCTCTAATCATAGTGGCCACCTGTTTTCCCACAACTACGGTAACATTTATAACTTATACTCTCAGTGCTGACACCAAACATTCTGGGTCTGATAACACCGTGCACAGATGGCTGACTAAAGTGCCGGCATAGAAAAATGAACAATAATGTTTGGGCTTCTCATAACAGTAATGCTGCCTGTGTCCATGTTGAACCCACAGTGTCACATTTGTGAAAGAACGAAGCCCTGATCAAACTAATTAAGGTAACATCAGTGAAGAAGACAGTCGACTGGGCTTTTCCTCTGCAGCTGTGTCAATTTCATGCTTTCCTTCTCTCCCCCATCGCTCAGAGTTGTATCTTAATTTAGCCCCAGTTAATATTCAAGCCATCATTTTTATTTCAAAAGAGGCTCAATCAGATATGCACGGCAACTTCAATTAAACTTCTTTAGACTTCATTGTTCTTCTCAAAAGAACTGGGTCATTCCACACTGAAAACAGTCAAAAAGATGTTTTGGATCCGAGTGAAAAGGCAGAGATGTTTCAGCCCACTGAACTGAACAGCATCGTGTCTGGATCCAAACTCTGGGATCGGAAAACAGTTTCAGAGCCAGCTGCTTATTTACTGACTCTCTGTACTAGCACAATGCCTTGTTTCGGAGTTAGTGTGCCCATTATTTGCAGAATGCACTCTCTCATTCGGTTTCCTGTCTAAGACCTGGCTATATTTCCACTGACATTATGATCGTAAATTGCCTGCTGAGTTCATTGCATTCTGCTCAACTAAATCATAGTCAAAACCTCTCCCTTACAGCTGGATTTAATAATGAATTTCACACTAACAAACAGTGCTGAAACCATTACCCAAAGTGGGATGTAAAAGCTGACAAAACATTTTTCTTTAAATTGGCTCTGACCTGAATTCTCCTACTTACTGGCAGAAGTGTTATCCTACCCAGTGCAAACATGTTGCCAATTAGTGAGCCAATCAATATCCCTCTGTAGATAGCAAGATAGCAAACTTTTGTGGTAATAAAGGACCGTACTAGAGTTCACGCAGGATACCAGGCTTCATAAAACAGTAGCATGTTGAAAGGATATTTGAAGTGCCTTTCTTTAGTAATGTTTCCTGTCAAACATGAGTCACCCTCCCATGCTGACATGGAGAGGTTAGCCAAATCAGAAGCTGTAGCGAGGTGGAAATCACTGAAAGTACAACTAGAAGAAAGGGAGAAAATTGTGTTTTTCAGTTAGCTGAAAACACGGTTGTTTGACAAATCAGGAATCCACTAAAAACATATTTTTACACACTAATCGTGGCCACCCGATTCCAGTTAGTTTTCAGCTAATGCATTTTTCAGTGCTGCAGTTCAAAGGCATCTATCATTGTTTAATGTTTTACAAATAAAAACTGGCCTTTATTGCAATTTGTGGTGCACAGCTGACGCCAACAACAAAGCCTCCATATCCTCCTTACAGAGGATCACAGATAGCTTTGGGTTGCAGAGTGGTCCCACATGCTGGATTAAAGACCGGTGTAAATGACTAACAATAACATGAGTAATGATGATTCAGATGCACAGTGGAGAGAGCATGAAAAAATATGCCACAATATTACATTTTTAAGAGAATATCCATCATGTTTTAGGAAGGCTATCCTAAAACATGATGGACACTCTTGGAGTAAAATAAAACATTAGCTGATAAAACACACACACAAAAAAGACACTGGTAATATTTTATGGCCATTTGGCATTTCATTTGTTTTAAGCGTGTTTTGATGTGTAAATTCAAATCCTTCTCCTCACACACAAGCTCTTAATGAACAAGTCTTACAGAGCTCACAGTACAGTAGTAGATCATCCAAATAGAGAAACTCTTAGGGTGCTAGCTTACATGTGTTTTCTAAAGTTGTCAAAAGTAAAATGGAAGCTAGAACCCTCAGCAATTAGGATCCTAGCAGTAGAAACCCTCTCTACATTGGTATTTCTCTCTCTCAACCTTCAGTATCATGATCTAAGTTCATACACTGATCTGATGTCAGTATTTCTTATTTCTCTGGGTTCTCTTACTCTCTCCACTGTCCCCCTTCCCCTAAGTGGTCATGATACATGGCTGCCTTTCCAATTGCGGTTTGTTTCACAGGTTTCCTCCAATAAAGGAGTTTTTTTTCTCCTCAGTGTTGCTAAGTTCTTGAGAATTAATCTTGTGTTTTCTCTCAATAACATTATGAGATCTTTACCTTAAAATGGCCTTGGGCAAACTGAACTGAACATTGCAGAGATTTGGGATCTTCAAACTTTTATAAAAGTTATTGTTGATGTCCAATAACTTTTTTTTTTAAAAGAGTCTTTTCTTTCTGGGTCACATCATTGCTCGTGTCTGAGGCAGACAACAGACTGGGCTCACCTGGGCACATTCATCCCCAGAGTAATGACAGGGGCATGGACAGGGGTGAAGGGCAGCTCCTGAAGTTGGTCTCCCTCATCATGAAGTGAAGCTGAATCACCTCCTCTTTGCTGAAGGTCCATCTCCAGGTGGGCGAAGTTGCTGACAGCTGAGCAGGCCTGAAATAAAAATCATTAATAACAAAGCAAGGAATGATTAATGCATAATCCAATAAATGAGATTACCACTGGCTGCAGTACATGAGGATTTTACGTCAACGCTATTGTTTTTACCACGATAACTTACTCAGACGTATTATACAGAATGGCACACAGCCAGTTCCTTAACAACATTACACACACGTGTCAGTGAAGCCATGTGCAGCAACGTGAATTGACTGAACTGTATTACGGTTATGGACAGAAAGGAATCAAAAGAGGACTTGCTTTGCAAAACATTATTGTCACCTTGATGTATGGAAAGCATGTATACTGCATTATGGAGACTTGGATTATATTTACAAGGCAATAGGATGAAAGCTTGTGGTGGATTAGCTAAAACTGATTCAGGAAATTGCCTAATACTCTGAAAAGCAGTTCCAACCGCACACTTACAGTGGAAATGCATATCTTTAAAAAACAGCAGCCATATGTCACGGAGGACGTAAAGAGCTTACTCTGGTTAGGTTTACTGGATGTCTGCATTGATCCTCAAAGCTTATCTATGAGTCACAAGACTATAAATAGCCTTGTCCATCAATATACACCGCAGACACACAACTCTTTCAAAGTGTGTCAGAAACAAAGACAGCTGGACGCTGCGGGCTTTAGCAAATGTTATTTAAACAGGAGTAAATTGTGCATTTCTCAGGGGAACTTTTCAAAAATGTTTTGCTCTAATAGAACAGGACAGGTTATGTGGTCCTGAGTCAAAATGCTCACAGTCACCGTAATAAAGAAACATCATTTCAATTTAGTAGATTATTGATTGTCATAGTTTGGGGCATCACTGAACGACACTGGCTGCTAATTGTCCAGATGGATACGATAAATTAAAATCTGGATAAGTGCACAATGCAGTCAGGGTCAATTCATTGTGATTTTTGGTGTTTTTCAAGAAAAAAAAAATCTGTCAAGATGGGACCCAAATTTACATTTTTCCATAAAGAATACAAGAGGAAAACAGTATGGGGCAAATAAAAAGCGTTTTAAAGGATAAATATGTCAATGCTAATGCACAATAGGCAGCGTTATAGTCACGCTAAGGCTGCCGAAGCATTGGAAGGGCCAATGACAGTAAGTTCAGGAAAAAGCACAGATGACTTAATCAGCCTATAACAAGTTAAATTATTTTTCTTTAAGAGTGCATTTTGCATTTTTAATCACCAATGTTTGCATTGTGCTGCTTTACAGTACTCGACTTTACAATATATTTATGAAAAGAAACAGCACAGTTAATTGCCTGTGGATCAGTTCAACATTTCTACATTTTTTGTGGCAAACATTAATCCCCACTTCATTGTCATTGACAGGCACACAGCTGGAGGGGTATTAGCGAAGATAATTAGCTAAGAAGTGCTAATGGTGTCATTTTGCAGTTGTTTTTTTCCCCTGGTCTTTGATACATGTGCATGGTTCAGTTGGCCTATTACACACCATGCGAGGCTGAGCATTATTGGGCTTTCCGTCAAACGTGCTGGTAATAACCTCGACCAAAGTCGTGCTACTATATATACGTATATTCAACATACCCTACATATGCACCGTTATTCTCTGATCAAACAACCTGCAATATAATAACCTAAGAGAATTTCAATGCATAATGTAGAAGTCTTAACACATTTTAAAGGCTCAGAGTAATTGAGTTATACTTTATCTCAACTTGCTACCATAAAACCTATGGAGTGTGATGACATACGAGCACTTTTTATAGGCTGGTGAGTTCAGGGTGTAAGGTTACAAGGACAAATGGAGGTTTAAACAATAAACGCTGCAATCTAGTTTAATTACTCAATATACGCAAAAGGAGTCTCAGAAACTTGCTTACAGTATCAGAACAGAATGAAATGCCAGCGCGGAGACCAAGGAAATACACAGTACACAGTAATGTTGACAGTGTTTTCTGCCCTATATGAAATCCAGCAGTGGATTCTACAGTATTGGCATTTAGAAAGTACAAACCAAGCAACCAAAGTCAGGCACTTTAACAAGTCGCCTGCATTTAAGGTAATATTTTCAAACTGCTAGCAGAATGTGACCTTTAAAGAAAGGTTATATACACTATGAAAGAACATAATACAGCATGTCTTATGTAAAAACATAACATAGTAAAATTCATAGTAATAAAGCTTCTCACTCCCTGTATGTGCTACTCTTCTACACTGTAGAACAATAATTATAATAAATAATTATTACATCTATTGTTTTGGGATTGATGCACATATAGTAACGGAAATAATTTAACATTCAGTTTTCCTTTAATGTAAAACATTCTGTGATGCAGTTGGAAGCCAACCGGTGCAACTGTAGGTGCCAAGCTAACCTATTACTAAAAAAAGGAAATGCTGCTGTGTTGCCAGAAACAGACATTAGATTTGAAATATATATATGGAAAGAAATAAAAAGCATTACAACTTGTGTGAATGAGAGAACATGGGTATAAATGAAGCTTATTTCTTGGAATGTAGCCCAGTAAGTACAAGATGTTCCTACTTTTAGATAGATAGAAAAGTGGATAAAGTTATTCTGACAATTTCACAACACGACCTAGTCTGTCTTTCAAAATGAAATTGTATTGTGTCCTTCTGCCATGTTGTCTTTCTTATTATATTTGATCCTTCCAGTAAGTCTGATTCCTAGTTCCTGGCTTATTTCTGCAGAATGATTCATGGTTTAAGATATATAGATTTTGAGCATGAAATATGAAGGAAATCCATTAAAGCTGTAGTTGACTAGTTACAATATCGCAGGACTTCTCAGCTATGCTGAAAGGGGTATACCTGAAAGCAGGTATACAGTCCAGGGCAGCACTGAACGAGCCCCTACAATCTAATGTGATAATAAAGGGGAGGCAAGCAAACACATTTGCTGGTGTGTACGCTTAAATTTGAACAAATCTGCAATGGTGTTTCCACAGTGCTTTACTGTCACCTGTACATTAGAGGACTAGATACTACATTAGCCACCAGTTCTGTCCTCATATGAAAGACAGGAGACATGGGGTTAAGTTAAAAAGAATACAAAATATTACATAACTAATGATATTCAAATGTCCTTGCAGTTAGGCACCATAATTGCCGATGTGAATTCCTTTCCAGAAAGAAAAACAAAACAAGATTTAAAAAACAGAGTCATCAAGATGGCAGGGTCAAGATCTCTGTGTGAGCTATAACCATGGCAACGATTAGTGTGTGCATTTCCCCTTATAGCTCAGTGGCATTGCAGACTTGATGTATTAACAGTGAGCACTTTGGAAACTTCACAGCAGATATAACCAACAACACTCCAGTTGCAATTAACAAAGCTTATATTGTGACTACTTGTGACAGGCTTAAGTTGATTATCACTAATAACATAAAAGTAGAAATAAACATGCCCTGTGCCTCCTGCATTTCGAGAAAACGTTCCATCCCCAGCTGCAGGATGTGACTAAACTGAAACTGTTTACAAGCAACCAAACAAATCCCTATACTTCTCAAACAAGGGCAATATGCTATGTGGGGGTTTTTTCTACATCAAAGAGCAAATGTGCATATATAAGGATGTGAAAACTGATTTCGATAAGCTGAAAAAGATTCAGGGTTAATCCCAGGATTACAGCATTATGATTTCCTCGCCATTCTATGAGATTCTTCCAATGCTTCTAATGTGCATATTTCCAAATATATGCATATTTGTGGGTGAACGTAGTCTAATTTAGCAAAGACAAGGCAGCTTTCAAAGGCAAAATGAGTCTGGCAGGCAATTCGCGGCAGCAAACACCTACAACTGCAGGGAATAGGTTAGCCCTGCATCATTTCAGGAAATTATTCAGCAAAGTTAATCAAATCAGAACAGTATAGCTTGCTTCCTCATTTACGCTGCAGTGAATCCTCTGGCTGCAATGATAGGACTTGCGTTCAGATGCATAAAGCTTGTTAGCATTTAGAGCCAGTCGGATATGTTTTTTTCTCTGATGTAATTTTCATTATTATCTCTGTGTTAGTTCACTGGAAAGTATAGGGATTAAATCAAAAAGAGTTTGATAAAAAGGCATTCATTAAAAAAAAAAACTTTTTATTGCCAGAATTTGTATTTCAAATGGAGGGTTGATTTACACACGAAAACAGCTAATTGTTACCAATTACCAATCACCAATAAAAGAAGTACTGTACAGGGTAGGTTAAACATATTTTTTCCTAATTAGTCAAAACATGAGTTTGACGTAGAACAGTGAGTACCTTATTAAAAAAAAGCAGTCTTTGTAGAATAATTGAAAATCCAAGTGAAAAAATAATGTTTCTTTTGATTCTAAAGATGAAAAGAATCCGCTTCGGCACCTCCAGCATCTCCAAAGACAAAGAGTGTGCAGGGCTGGAGTTCAGGTTAGAGGATGTGTGTGTGTTTGTGTCTCCATGGGTACATGGGTATGAGCTGGTAGCTGAGTGCTGTAAAGGTGAGTGTGGCTTTGTACTCCAGTGAAGAAGCGGACAATGTACGACATTGTGTGTCTTCGCTATGATTGAATGTACACCTCGTAAATGTATCTATGACTTACTTTCACCTAGTGTTTGTGTATTTTCTGCAGCGCGCGTGAGTGTGTGTGTGAAGGATGTGTGCGTTTCTGTGGGTGCGCGTGTGAGCGAACGGGGGTGGAAATCTTACGACATGTGACAGCTGGTGGGCCGATGCCAATGGGGAAGGATGGAGCAGAGAAGGAAACGACTGTTGCCACGGCAACGCCGAGCTGGAGTGGCTGATGGTCGGGTAGCGTGAAGTAGCTGCCAGCTGAGACAGTGAGAGCTGCGGAGAAACAATGCAAATTATTCGCTGTTATTATTATGATTATGAGCAACAGGGCTCAGAAATATACTTTACACCAGAGAGACACATGTGCTGTCTGAGATGGCAACACCCCATTACAATGCTTTGACACTTATAAACCCTCGTCACTCTACCTGCCTCCAAAACTACTGCTTTTTTGCACGCTGTCATCCTCCCGCAGGTCAACTTTAACTGACTTGTGAGATTGTTTCCATCTTTCTTTATGATTATCTTAAGTATTGTGCAAAAAGTGTCATGTAGAAATATCAATCATTACTCATAAGGGACTTGAAATGTAATTCAAAATGCCTCCAAAGACCTACATTCAGTGGTACATACACTGAATGGTGTACATTTCGGACATCCATCAATACACAAATATAAAGTGTTTATTCTGAATGTTATAATAGCATTTTCTTTCTTATATTTTCCCATTTTAATTTCTGTTTGAAGCTGTTGTAAATGCAGAGTGAAAATAATAAAACTCACCTCACCTTTACTTGATTTCTAAGTAATTTGTCATATTTATTTATGCTTTGCGTTTCTCTTTCCCACTGGAATTAACTGCCCTTAATGTAAAAGTACTTTTATTTTTAAATTCTTCATATGATATCAGCGTATTACTGATATCAAAAGAACACCAGTGAGGAATGTCAAAGAAGGAGTAAAATTAAAAAGCAGGGGAGTGGCGTGTATAACACAACTTTGTTATTTAACAATGATGGAATAAGTGCTGTAGAATTGCACTTATATGGACACTTCAGAGCTATAGACGTGTCTCCACAATCACCATAATATTAAGTATGAAATACATTTCACATGTGAATTGCTCTAATCTTCGGTTTTCCCCACAGCTAATCCTGGGGTATCTCGAGGCATTCCCACACTCCACGGGATATTTTATACTGCAGCGACTAAGTCTGCCTAAAGGTTTCCTCAGAGATGGGCCTCCACAGGCAGACAGGTGGCATCTTGATCAGATAGCCAAATGATACTGTTTATATCTCTAAGCTAAAGAGCAGCTGTTATTCTCTGAGCTCCTTCTAAAAAAATGTTTCTTTCTGCCCAGTTATGTTGATCCTTTGTCTTATTTTAGTCTTTTCATAATAATACACTCTGATCAGAATGAATACATCTAATTAAATGGCCCCCAAATTACCGTCACATTCAAATCTGCACCATTGTCCCCTAGACAGGTGACAGCTTATTGCATCGGATTGTGAAGAGATATTTTATCCAAGTTTGTTTATCTACCTTTTGGGTAAAAGTCTTTTTGTTTGCTACTGTGAAATGATTACTAAAACTTATCCAAATCCTCTATTGTCTTTGAGAAAAAGGCAATGCTTTATTTATTTATTTAGCAGGGAAAATGCAGAATATATGCATTATACCAAATATAGCTAAAAGCTCATTCTCATGCATAGTCCCTGTGCATAGGCTCCTAATGACATGCAGATAACAACAAAAGATAGTAAATCAAAACCTGACAAATAAAAGCGTGTACACAATGAAATACCCTCAAAAGAAATGAAACAATAGTAGTTTCTAACTCGAGAACACACAATCAGCAACCCCAGAAGGAGAGAAAACATTTCATCAGTGTATGAAAATTCTGTGCTGCCACATTCATTCTCCCACAGCTCATTGACCGCAAACCTGAACAACGTTTTCAAATTAAATTTAAAATGTACTGCACTCTCCGATGCTTTAAGATTTCCACGTTCCCAGTAACTAAAAAAACAAAACAAACTGTTTTATCCAAAAGTTGCAAAACAAAATTTAATGTAGCGCTCACTTGCTTAAGCCAACAATACAACTTGTCACAAAGTTTTTAAAGAGGTTATGGCGCTAAAGTGTGAATAATAACGTATGGTTAACCAGTTGGACATAACTCATCTTAACTTCAGAAGCAGTTACCAGGTTAACGGGTTAAAAGGGACTTCATACACCTCCCGTCAGACTGTACATCTATACAGTAATTGCCCTGTGTACATGCCTGTTTGTACTTGATTATGTGCCCTACTCTTCCTCCATCTTTCTCAGTCCCCCCTCAGATCTGCCCAGCTCTGGAGCCAACAGCAGTCCTCACTGAGTCCTTCCACAAAACTTAGTCTAAGGCTTCGATCATTGCTTACCATACAGCCACTGTACTCTATCAATAATCAATAAATGTTTCTAATTGTGTTCCGTGTTGAGGGCTGTACTAGTGAATGTCAGCTATATACATAACATTTTAAAAAGATTATAGATTTTAGTTTGTCTGAGGCAGTGACAATATGTGTAAATGAACTATGAATCTATTTCATACAGTTTTTGTAAACTGTGTAATGTTTGCATGAGTCATTAAAGTAAAAGTTCTCTCTGAGAAAACACCACTTTATCATTCTCATGATTACGCCTCCTCTTTCTTCAGATCAATAAAAAGACAAAGACCAGGTCGTAATATATAAGGAAATATCTAAAGATGTTATCCCTGATGCCTGCTTTGGATATTTTTGTTTTTTGAAAGTTAGACAATTAATGTTAACTTTTTTCCTAATACAGGTAAAGAACATTTCAAAGTAAAAAAAAAAAGAATTATATGAAACATTTGGGGAAACCAGTTTCCAAAAGTGATACTGTTGTTCCTTTAAATAATTTATAGTGTGTTGAATTAACTTAGCACACTGAATCCTGCATGTCAAGGTTATCATAGGTTATTATGTGAAAGCATTCGAGAAATTAAAACTTTGTGAAATTATTTTGTTTTAGTTTAGTTGTTTTAGAACTTAAATAAATTTATTACTATATACTAAATAAACTATATGATGGATACACATGTTTATTGACACTCTGGATCGGTCAACTGCTTTCATAAAGTTATGTGTTGTTATTGTGAAATATGCACTAATTTTCGTAACTATTGCCTCTGTCACATCCTCCATACAATAATAAATAAAAAGACAAAAACTAACAGTGAAACTTATAAAAACTAAACTAAAACTAAACATTTCCAAATCATAAAAAAGTCAATTTAAATAAGAAAATCCACTCTGGGAACTAACTCAAACTAAACTGTATTAAAAAACAAAAAACAAAAGGTCAAAACGAAATAAAAATAAAAACTAGTTAGAAAATATACAAGTGTAACAACTCTGCCAGCCAAGATTAGTAGGATCAGTGCTGCGTTGCTTATTCGCTCAATCTCCGACAGAGCTTTACAGAATATTTTTTCAGCTTTGGAAGTCATTTTGATAAGTAAGAGAGAAAAGGTTATAATGGTAAAAATAATCTGTCAATGAACTGCAGTATTCCTTAATAATGGGCCTTTCAGTTCACTTGTGACCCATACTGAATCTGCTACACTCAAAACAAATGGCTCTCTAGATGGCAATAAAGATACTGCAATGAACTTTACTGAGCAATAAAAGAAGAATTGCTAACTCACCCACAGCTTTGTTGGCCTAACACACTTTGGTATTTTTCTGAGGACACTGCAAATGCAAATGCTTAAAGTGAACTACAACAGACATCCCTGCTCTCTTCAAATCTTATCCTCAACAAGAAAAAAAACAAGGAAGACTTCACATAGCAAGTTCTGATGTGTCTCTGTGACACAGGGTACTTCTTCACAAACTGCTGGTTATAGCTAGTATTCATTTCATAGATGTGTGGCTACACTGTAGCTGCGTGCTGAAGACACACAGAGACACAGCCCACGATTCTAGCTATGTGTCCAAGCAACAAGTATATAAGTGAACAGATGCAACCACACAATTTTATTGAATGTCCACACATTGGCTAAATAGAGAAATACAAAAAAACCCTATAAAGACAAAAATCTATTAAAATGATATAAAGTAGCTTTAATGTTGGAAAAACATTAAACTTCACCCTGCACAACTAATCAAATCTTGATCTTGATCATGATTTTGGCTTGGTACAATTAAACAAACATGAGAGTTTCTGCTCCACCAGCAGAAAAAGCCAAAAGCAAATCAAGCACTCCTAACATCAGTGCCCATCACAGCCGGGAGTATCCTGGACTAGTCTGGACGAGTAAATTAAACATTAAAAGACAGAGATACAACAAAATGTAAATGCCTGGCACAGCACAAGACTAAGAGCCTGTCCCTCGAAGCGGATTCTTCTGGAAAAACTTCGGATTTAGGGCAAGTGATGTTAATAAAAGAACAAACCATATACAAAAAGTGCTGTAAAGTTGTGTGTCTGTGCCTGCAAAGCAACACAACTAACTGATCAAACCACCTAAAAAACATCACAAACTGTAGTGTAATAAATGCACCAAGGCAGACTCAGACATCCATGAAAGTGAGTCCGTGCAGCACATCAGTATATCCATCCACCTCACAAACACCAACCAATCACATTCCATGTGGCCACACGAGACTAATAAACACAGTGAGTAACGAAGGTGTCAGGAAAATGGTCAACATACTCCACAAAAGATATGTTATCCCCTCGAGCAATTATCTTTCTAAAGTGGCAAAATCTGCACTGTATGCAAAATGTAACAGGGGAAATAGAGAGGGATCTCACAGCTGGTGAGTTATATTTACTTCCAACAGGCAGGTACAACGAATGGAGTCAAATGTTTGTTTGTTTTTAATTTCTTTCTAAAAGATTTAGGCCAGGTAAATAAAGGTTTATTTTTCTGCAAAGATTAATTAAAACGGATTAATTTAGAAAATTTATATACAACGGTACAATTAAAAGATCATTTTTAGCCATAATCACGCAGCTAATCAAACTCATTACATGTTTCCATACATTCAGTGAAGCAATGTGATCTTGAGCATAATACTGAGTGAACAAACCAAAGACAGAACTATTTTAGAAAATGGAAAAATAGATGCCCCCCCGATAAATCAGATTTCCTCAATATCGATTCTGAAATAGAGTGTTTGATCTCTCTCGGAAGATCACATTTAGAAATCAAGGTCTGCCAGTTTGAACAATGTTTGAAACAACAGATGACCTGATGCTGAAGAGACAGAGCTTTCTCCCACTTCTGCGTGAAAAGTATCCACTTTTTAAAAGACAGGCTAGATAGATAGAAAACCACAAAAAAAAAAAAAAAAAAATCACACTAAGAATACCTGATTCTGTTTCTCCCTTGAAAATGTGTTGGTGTCCTAGTTAAATTGCAACGCTTATTTGAAACCTGTTGCTACGGAAAAACCTGGGTGCGCTAGATTCCAGTTAGCTTACCATGTGTTCTCCTCAACATATCAAAGATATGAAAAAACAGCCACAGCTTAGACGTTTTCTGTGAAGATGCCATAGGAAACAAGATATTTGTCACCACTGTAAAAGTAATGGAACAAGAACAAACAACAACTGTGCTGTTGATAAAGAGCTGCAGGTGACAGGCTGCACACCTCCAACTTCTCAGCAAGATAACCAACTTTAATGTGCCCTGTTATGTGCTTGCTGAGTGCGGCGCGAAATCAAAATAAATCAATTTCTCACGCCATGATGGGAAAAGGCAGATTTGTTTATTGAAACAGTGTGTGTTTGTTTGATTGAGGACTAAACACCAGTTGCTCTTTTGTGTATTTCTGACGACGGAGCTTCTCGAGGACCGACTGCTGCCAAGGGAGGCATTAAACCACACTTTTTGCCACCACAGTAACTAAGACTGCCATCAAATTAATCAGGGTTGAAATATTTTTGTTGTTAATTAAAAAAGAGCTGGCATATAGAACCAGATATATGTTGTTGTTGTTTTTTAAGTTTTAAATACTGCCATCTGTCTAGGAAAGTGGCACTGATGGAACATATGGGACATGGTTTAATTGGAATCAACTGAAATGACACCTAAACAGAGCAAAAATGGAAGATTTTCAAACAAAGTGGTTTGACACATTTTGAATTGTGCTAAGTCTCATAGTTTCCTCGCTTCTAAAGACTATATTAGGTGTGGGCGTAAACCAAAATATGAGCAGTCGGTTGTTGGGATCAAGTCAAAATGTCCTCAAATGTTAAGACCAGTGGACTATCACATATCCACACATGCATGCGATCTCACATTGAGTCATCACGTCTGCACACAGAAGGCGTGAAAGACACTACGCAGACGACTCTGCGTGAGAGAATCTCACACACACACACGCACATACAACAGGAGAATACACGGAGAGAGGCAATTAGACGTGGCATAACTGCGGCTGCCAATGTTCTAACCTCAGCCTGTCTGTCCTGACAGCCAAGTGTGTCATTTCTAGTTTCATGGGACCTGCACGTGAGTATGTGTGAATGCGTACATATGTGTCTTGTGGAAATACGTGCTGCTGACGAAAGATCTGAGCACGAAACAAATTCAGAGTGCTGCTTCAGTCTGCTTTGCGTGAGGAAACCGAGTTATAATAGAAGTGTGGACTGGCACTGTGGAAGGATGGACAGCCAAATTCTTGAGATGCGACTGATCCTCAGATTTGCAGCGTGTCTATTATGAAAATTGTTTTTGTTACAATATTAGTTTTCTTAATCCCCCATGGAGTGGGATTAGACAACACTAAATCCATACACCCCGTATCAGGCTTATTAGATTTCTGAGTACGGGATTGTGCTTGGAAGCTACAATGAGCACCAGCTATGTATGTTCATGTTTAATGGTTTAAATCATTTAAACATTTTATTTATTATTCATGCAAATAATTATAATTATTCATGACAATAGAATAAATAGGACACCCTAGAAACAGCAATAATCAGGAAGCTGACACAGCCATCGTTATATGGAGCTACTTTCTATTTTGCAATAACCTTTAATTCCAAAATGACTCTGTTGTAAAGGCTTCGCCTGCATATATATTTGAGATCAGATCAGTGAATGGTTAATTTTAATACAGCACAACAAACACTGTTTGGTCTGTTTACATCTCTGTCTCGTAGTATAACACTACAGTCTATTGTCGAAGCTTTTATTTTGACAGTTAGGGCAAGGGGTACTGTAACAGGGTGAATAAGCTACCAAAACCTCATCTTTACTCATATTGAGCTTTAGCCTCCTTAGTGCCTGCTCAAATGCAGTTATATAATTCCTACAGCATATTCAAATCATCTGTGATGCTCACGATTCTGTCCTCCCTCACACACACAGAATCTCCAATTCTGCTCTTACAAATCAATGTGCCTGGCAGGAAGGAAAAAGTCAAGTAATTTAATGACGAATAATGCAAGATACAGTAAGTACGGGTAGGCAGATTCAGGTGGAATTCAGGTGGGAATAGATACGGGTAGCAGTTGGCACACAATGACAAAAGAAACTCCAACAGACTCGCATGGAGAAAAACTGAGCCTTTATCAGTAGTGGCAGGTTTACTGGCAGAATTAGCATGTGTGTAAAGTGGGTGGAGAAGATCCAATAAGACGGGAAGCAGGGAAAATGGTAGTCACTGCAGGACTGGCAGGAAAAGAAAGAAAGTGTGTACCGGTGACACAAGGAGATATTTTGACACTATAACTGTTTGTTAGCCTGCAGACTGTTGAGCTCAGAATTTGTTGTGTGCTCTTTGACCATTTGTCACGATTATATTTCCATTAGAGTCAAGGACCTAACTTTGCACGTATCCACTGTATATGCTAAACCAGCATCATTCCTTCAAGAAGCTTCATGAATGTTTATCTGCCCGCTCTCTTAGTGTCAGAACGCGCACATAAAGGAGAGAGAAAGACAGAGAGAGAGGCCTTGATGTGGGATCAAGCTCACCATGTGACTCACAGGAAGGAAATAATAGTCAGGCGTCGCTTTAAAGGGAGGTGGATTTCGAATGAGATCCAGTGAAAATGTTGCAGGGATTACTGGGATGAAATGTTGAGAACAACAGGCAGAGAAGTCAAGAAAGCTGAAGGTTTAAAATATTACTGATGCACCACACATATAGCCATCTAAGCAAGTCACAATGTGAACATTAGTACTTATAGTTCAGTAAGAATGTATGTGGCTGGGAGACAAGTGATCTCTAATGTGTAACAGTAGAGAAACACAAGTTATAGTATATAGTGACAACCACTGAATTAAATACAACTGTATATATAAGTAGTAATACCAAAATTGTGAAAATATTCCTAAAATATAGCTCTGTTACAGCAGAAATAACTTAAACGTAATGTGTGGGAATTTAATTGTATCTGTGTTGTTATGTTGGGTAGATCATCATAACAATTTGAGGACTATTATATTTTGGGCTATTATATTTAGGATCAATACTAGGACTGTATACATATGGGTCTAAACTTGTGGTCCAGCTTTGTGCCAACAATCTTTGCTATTTTTATCTAGGCTGAACAAGTAAAAATAGTAAAATAAACTGGCGTGCAGAGAGCATGGAAATCAGAGAATGAGGTAAACTGGCAGCTTGTTAAGACTGTGTTAAGAATGTTAAATATTATTAGAAAAATAGCTGCCAAATATATACAAAATTCAGTCTCATTTAGAGCTCAAATGGACAGAACAACTCATAATTACATTCACACATCTTCCATCCATCTACAGTCAATTATTTTGGTGTGAAATAAAAAAAATGGGTGTGGGTGGGAGGACAGTGCCGAGTTTAGAACTGCTCCCTCACAGCGAGGAAGTCGTGGGTTCGAATTCACAGGCTGCGTGGAGCTTGCATGTTCACCCAGGCAGGGCTCTCTCCAGGTACCAGCTAACTGGTGATTCGATATTATCTGTGTGTGTGTGTGTGTGTGTGTGTGTGTGTGTGTGTGTGTGTGTGTGTGTGTGTGTGTGTGTGTGTGTGTGTGTTGGGCCCCATCATAGACAGGCTGTCACATCTCACCCTATGACTGCCACGGTCCCCCTGTGACCCTGAATTGGATAAAACAAAAACGGATGGGGGTTGTGTACATAACACAAGAAAAAACAAAAACCCATGTAGCCATGACATGCTCATGACATGTACAAGAAGAAACCCTTAATGGAGTCCCTCAGCTATCTGAGTGCTTCTTTTGTTTGCAAGATTCTGACCGGAGAATGAAAATAGTTGCTACATAAAAGGTTTGCGGATTTTCTGGAGTAACTGGGTCATGATTTCTGGAAAAAAGACATTGTTGCTGAGTTGAGTTTTTTAAATCCAAAAGAGATTCTGAGCTCTGGGTAGCTCAAACAAAAAGACTAGATGAAGGCATGAAACAGCATTACAGGCCACAGAGGAAAAACATATGTGAATTAGATTTTTGGGTGAACTGCCCCTTTAACAGTCAATCTGTATACTACACTTATCTTGTCTGGAAAGGCACAGTGTGCAGAATTTTAATGTTGTTATGGATTATATTATTTTAAGCATTCTGGTGCCACGAGCATTTGATTTGTACAGACTTATGCTCTCTTACTGGCTGTCATTCTTGGGGCTTCAGCTCAATACCACCAAAGCAGGATTTTATATATATATTAGTTGGCTTAAAAACACATCTTCTGCTGTTTTAACTAGACCAAACATGACACACTTCTCCAAGATAATATTAACTGTTAACAAATACTGATCCCACGCAGTATTTGCTACAGTTCTTGCCAGTCCCACAAATTCAAAGCCTCAAAGCAGGAAAATCTTCAGGCTCCGTCTATAAGGAGCTCCAAATAATGTGCCATCTCCTAAATGCAACTCTATATTTTCCAGTCAGATTTTCCACATCGTCATGCCATATGTGTGACATACATGTGCAATAACACAATTATCTGAGATTTAAACTTAAAGATTATTTCAAAAAAGAAATAAAGACTTATGCTGAATAATGAAGTACACATGAAGAAAAAGTAGTAAGCTATAACCTGCATATTGTATATAGTGTACAACATCAATTGTAATGTATTAGAAAACAAGTTAAGCTTGAATCAATACTGTACAATCACCGGACACTGCATTAGATACATCTTCCTAGTACCAGGTTCTTCATGGCACAGGTTCATCAAGGTGCTGGAAACAATTCCTCGGAGAGTTTGGTCCATACTGACACAATAGCATCACACAGTTACTACAGATTGGTTGGCTGCACGAATAAAAGGATGTCCACCACAGGTAGGTTGTGGTGTTTAAACAATGCTGCTTTTGCACTAAACTAAGAAAATATCCTCCACTTTCATGTTTTCATGCCAGATCACCTGAATGTTGCAGCAGAAATTCAGACTCCTCAAACCAGTTTTTCCAGTCTTCCATTGTCCAAATTTGGTGAGTTTGTACAAATTTAGGAGTTCTAAACTGACAGGAGCGGCACCCAGTGGAGTTTTCTGCTGATTTAGCCTGTCTGCTTCAAGGTGCGATGTGTTGTGTGTTCAGAGATGCTTGTTTGTATACCCTGTTTGTTACGAATGGTTATTTAGAGCCACAAAAATTTCAGCAATTGTCTCAAAATTTCATCTTGAAAATTGATGATAGTGTCATAAATTGCAGGGACAAGGTAAAAAACTTGGCCGTGTGGTTCGACATGGTGCTCTCCTTCGAGTCTCATGTAAAAGAGATAACAAAGACTGGCGTTTATCATTTGAGGAACATAGCCAGAATCAGCCAAGTTTTGTCAAGCAACACTGCAGAGGTTCTTGTCCATGCATTTGTGTCTTCACGTATTGATTATTGTATTGCTCTTCTTTCTGGGCTACCAAAGAAACGTTTTAGAGGTCTACAGATGGTGCAAAATGCAGCTGCTCGCATTTTAATAAGAACTGGGAAATTTGAGCACATTACCCCTGTACTGAGATCTCTTCATTGGCTACCTTGTCAGGTTCGAGCAGATTTTAAGGTCCTGCTGCTCACCGACAAGACTTTAAACGGATTGGCACCTTCATACCTCTCCGACCTTTTACACCTTTACAATCTACGGTCTACGATCTCAGGACTCTGGCCTTCTAAAGGTTCCTAGAGCCAGAAAAAAGACAATTGGAGAGCGTGCTTTTTCTTTTCGTTTCTGTGGAACAACCTCCCTCAAGATATTAGGCAGGCATGCTCTGTGGAGGTTTTTTAAAACTAAGTTGAAGACACATTTGTTCACCCTATCTTACATGTCTTAATTCTATGGCTTTTAGTTTTTAAATTTTTACTGTTTTTTACTTGTATTGCTATGTATCGCTTTTATTATTTTATTTATCTCTTTAGTTTCAAATAGTTGTACAGCACTTTGTTTGAAAGTGCTTATTATTATTATTATTAGTAGTAGTAGTAGTAGTAGTAGTAGTAGTAGTATTATTACTATTGTTGCCTTCCTTTATTGAAGTCATTTGGTCATTTTCACCCAGAAAGCTACTGGTCACTGGACAGTTGCTCTTTTTGGACCATGCTCTGAAAAACCCTAAAAACCCTGGTTGTGTGGGAAAATCCCAGTATATCAGCAGCTCCTGAAATACTAGGGCTAACCTGTCTGGCACCAACAACCATGCCAAAGTCAAAGCCAATTAAATCACCTTTCTTCCCCTTTCTGATGTTCAATTTGAAGTTCAGGCATACCTACAAAGTAGCTGTATACTTGTGATTTCCATCAAAGCATGAAATTGAGTTTCAAGTACACAATAATAATTAGATTTTCAAAAGTCATACAATAAAATGTAGCAGCAAAACCCTGAGTATTGTTTTAATTGATATAAGAACGAGACACAAACAACACTTTGCAAAGGAGGGCTGCAAAAGTTAGGTCCGAATGAGCAAGTGCCTGCTGTCGAACAAGCCCACTGCCAGCAACAAACTGAAACACGGTCTCACCTTTGGCCCCCAGACTACAAGACCACCTGGGTCAACAGAACACAAGCGCGACCCTGAAACACGGCCGCAGCCTGATGAGAGAAATCATCAACAGAGGCAAACAAACTCAGCTGCTCTTCCAAATGCTGGCTATAAATACCACAGGATCTTTAGCATTCTGCACCGCGGCAAAGAGAGAGCATCAAAGATCAATAATTTATGCAAGCAAGAGAAAGTTGTCAGATCCCACAATGCCGGCGCACAGAGTTAAAGCATGCAGCTTGTTTACAGAGCCATCTCAGAGAAGGATGCCACTGATTAATCAGCACCTGACAGCCATGTTGAAGAGAAAAGGAAAATTTTGTTGAACAGGGAAAAATATCATCATAAGACTGAACAAGCACTTTTTTCCATACATGTTTAAAAGAAAGTGAGGAAAACAGACAGGGAGAATGATAGACTGTATTTGTGAATTTTGCAACAGCTAACAGAGTTTTGATGAAATGTAGGGTGGCTGCCAACAGCAGTGGCACTGATTCACACGCCGTTTTCTGTTTCTTCTTTTTTCAGAAAGATCCTGGATGCCCACCAGATATCTACTGAGCATCTAAGGCACTAATGACTGCTGCCTTTCACCATTATTCGCCGAGGAGTGTATGTGAATGTGCTAAATATTTACCGTTTACTTAAAGCTGCCTTGGTTTATGCTTTTTGACCACTCAGAAGTGAAAGAACCAAAAAAAAAAACCCCACAATGATGGCTGATATGGTGGCAAATAATTGCCTATCTACATAATCAGGAGTGAGGCTCATTTATGTGGCGTGATATTATAAAATATCAGAATAATATTTTAAAAATACATCTCAAAATATCTGACACTTAAGCCCAGAGTTAGCTTTGTCAAACTGTTATACCCTCTACTTTTGACTACCTCCCAGCCAGGAGGTCACTTAAATAACACCGTAAACACTGTCTCAGTTCTTATTTCACCACATCACCAGATCCTAGACTCCTCTACCCAGTTATTCAAGGTCAAGCCCTTCCTGTGCACCAATCTGTTTGCTAAACTTCTTACCCACTTTCATTTTTGTCCACAGACAAAAATTTCCAGTTGCTGCCAAACTCCAGCCACTTATCCACCTCTGCTCTGGAGCTGCACTGATCTCCTGGTTCCACAGATTAATCTTCCTGGCTTCACTAAACTCGTCTCCTCTGGTCAATCCACAAGCTGCCACTTTGAACCTTTCCCCCTGGCTCTCTTGGTTTCCTCTGTTATAAAGACACTTGGTAAACAATCTGAATTCTTGTTAAGCTTGTAAATAGATGATTCTTTGTTTCTGCACCCTACCTGTTTTCACAGTTCTGCATTTAGGTGTTCTGTCTAGCCTAAAGACATATGTTTGCCGTTGCTCTTGTTGTTTTTGGAGTGTTTTTGTTTCAACTCATTGAAAGGCATTTAAAAATGAAAAATCATCTTTTTAAACCTAGAATGAGGTTTGTCCATTAATTCAGTGTGCTGTAATGGCCACTTGTGGTCACAGATTGTTTTTCTCCAAAATTTACATCAGCAGCTTATTAAAATTGGGCTGTGTTTTTCTGCCTTATGATTTGCGTTCCTCCTCTGAAGCAAAGTTAATTGCTCCTTTTGGGAAAATGCAGTTGAACTTTAACCCTTAATCCTTGAAAAATAGGATATGAGAGCGTCCTAATTTGCAGTGGAAATATGCAGAAATGTCAGCAAATTTTGTATTTTTATTTTTTCAGAATAATTCGGGGCTGAATGTTTTGGGAATTTGATTTGATAAGACTCATGAGCTCTATATAAAATGGTAGATTAATTTAAGCACAACCATCTTTTAATGTCATCCCCAAAGAACTGCCCAGTATGACCAGAATTGTCTCTTCCCAACCTCTGGGAGCTGCCCTCTGTAGGTTTCCACCGCCCTTGCTGTTTAATCAAAATGAGGGTCGATTTCTAGAGTTCAAGGCTGCGATGATCTCACAGCTCCCAGCTGGTTCAATTTAAAATGAGTCGACAATACAGACTCATTTTGGCCCAGAGAGCCAACACTGAAACAGAGCTGATGTCTCTCCTCCTCCTCCTCCTCCGCTCTGTGTCACTGGCCTCATCCTGAGAGAGAGCACCATCCATCACAACTCCCAGTCTCCACTGACACTTCTCACTTAGGCTGAGGGATGATGCTACAAACAGAATGCCGGCACTCACGATTGAGTATACTTCTTAATGCTTATTAAAGGGTAAAACGTATTCATTTGAGCTCTAAGCTAAACTACATTTGTCATAATAACACAGTTTAATCAATAACATTGTATTGATCGCTGCTTATAATTACATTTATTATTAATTTTTCTCCAGCATATTAACATTTTAATTGTTCTTGAGGACATAAAGTATAACTCTTTCATTTTTTAGCATTATTTAATATTTATATATAAGTCCTCTTTGTTCATTGATGTTTGAACCTCACCTCGTCTTTGCATTTGCCGTTTTCATGCTGAGGATGGCTTACATTTTACCCTTTAACAAACCATATTCACTAGTGATTGGTACCATTCTGACTGCGCACTCTCTACATCTTCAAATTTTTGAGTTAAGTGTCCTGTTACTTTCTGTTCTATTTTGAAGCAATCGTTCTATGTATGACTCTCTCACATTATTATGAACTTCTTTTCATTGAGGTTTGGAGGTATTTGTTTATGCACAGCTCTCTGGACTGCCCAAATCATCACCCCTCTGCCACCAAGCTTGACAGTTAGCATGACAATTTTAGTTTTCACCAAATGTGGCACTGTGCACTACATCTCCATTTGGCCTTGTGTGTCCAAAGGACATTTCTCTAGAAATGTTTTTGTTTGTCCAGACGTCACTTTGCACACCTAAGCCATGTTGTGATGTTCTTCTTAGAGAAAAGAAGTCAACGCTGCCACTGTATTTATACGTTACACATTAATGAAGGGTGCTGTGAGTGCAACTACAAACAAAGTGTCACTCTGTGACAGGATGGGAATTGAGAGGGGGGTGTTTGCGAGAGGCCCCGTGCTTTTCTTTAATTATGTCTCCCAGTTCTAGTGTTGTTGAGAGATCTGGGTCAGATAATGAATTTTTCTTGACTTTTTTTTTTTCTTTTTAAATTTATAGACCTGACCTGCAATCTCTGTCGACAAACCAGACAAAACCTAAGTGTGGGTCTCTCAGAATTAATGATCCCTGTCTAAAGAGCATGTAAGGGGAGCTGTGTCCATGTACAAGGGGCAGCTAGAGGAGCTTTCTGCGGGCGGGAATCTATCCAGGTCAGCTTTCAACCAAAATGCATTCATAACAGTTCCTTTCAAAAAGTGCAGACACTGCGTTTGCTTTTTTCTTGCTTCACTCAGGTAACAGCAGAATAAAACACAAAAGTTTTATTGCCAGGGTCACAGGAAGAAAACCCCATTGTTTGTGTAAACCACACAGCCTGTGTGCCTTCCCCTCTGCTGCTGTAATATTTCCAAGCATTCAATAGTGCACCATAATAGAACACAACATGAAAAATTGCAGTTTTATCATAGAACCCACATGACCCTGCTAAAGCTATTCTAAATATATAATTTCAAGAGGACTGCTTCCAAAGAATTGAAATGTTCCCGCTGGAGGAATTTGTACGGTTAACAGCTAAAGGGTGACATGTTTTTCTCAGTAAAGAGTTGAGACAGAGCAAAGTTCCTGCAAACATTAGTGCAGGTAAATAAATGACAGATGACTGGAGCAGGTAATGGACTGACCTTTTGACTAATTGTTTGTGTAAAAGAGTCTGTGTGGACCTACTGACACAGGTTCCTTTTGAAATAAGTATGAGTATAAAAGACAGCTTTAAAAAGGGTTTACTTGTTTTAAGTATTAACTTGGAACTTTAGAGAGAAGCTTTCTTGGCCGGCCAGTATTATAGGTCACCTGTAAAATTCAATAGGTGAGACGGTGTCTTACCCCGGGGCCTTGAGGAGATTCTGGAGGAGAAGCTGGTGGAATGCGTTTCCGATCTAGAAAAAAGAAAAACAAACGCACAACAAAGAAGATAAAGGCATTCAACCTAGAAATGTACACATCTGTAAAAGCCTTCCACTTCTACGACGTATTCATGCTGAAGTCTTCATTATTCATCTGGAAATGTGCTAACAGCTCCAGTTCATTGTTTAACAAGGTTAATTAACAACATTGTAATATCTTCCACATGCTTTCTGCACCTGGTAGCACAGTTCATTTTATAGTTTGGTTAGACATTCAGTGGAATATTAGCTTGTGAGAGGGAATAGAAGTTGACTGCAAAATGCCACCTTTGTAATTGCTTTCCTGATGATTGGATTTGCGGTGAGCTGACATCTTGAGGTATAAAAAAATACACTGTGATAATGTTTACTCAGTGCAGTGCACAGTGGAGTATATAGCCGCGCAGAGCACTGGAATACCTAACTATTTACAGACCTAGCAAATCTATCCAATTTCACACAGATAAGGAGGTGAGTTGGATTTAAATTTCACACTGACTTTAAAGTCTGACAATGCTTCCTGAGATTTTTGGTTCGTAGCCATGGTAATACTGAAATGAAAGGTTCTCTAGCATCCCTTTGTCCTCCCTCTCCCTCACGCTGTCTCGCTCTCCGTGCTGGGCTTGACTGGCCTTTTGGAAATTGCTTCGGTTTGCCTGGGGTGTCTTAGTGTAGCTCCCATCTGTTCGGACTACGTGCACACAGAGTGGACATGGTGCTGCACTGGCTGGCTCTGTTTCACAAATGTGCTCTGGCATGCCCCCCCACCCCCACCCCCTCTGGCAGCCATTTTGTTTTTAGGGCTTTCTCACTGTTTTTACTTCTCGAGCCCACGGAGAGTGTGTATCACCTCATTAGCTGAACTAATGTGCAATTAGCCATTTATTTGTGATCCCTCAGAGGCCTTCTCGACAGATGAGTGAACTACCACATGTGCGGCTGGTGAATTCAGACACCTTTACGAGCAGTAAAGTTATACAGCTACGTAAGGACGACGGCCCATTAAAATTAATTTAAAAACATCTGCGTCTAACCAGCCAGATATGCTCCCTGATCTTCTTCTTAGCTCATCAGTATCAACAGGGAGCGATGCATGATGGTCACGTAAACGACAAGGAATTAAGCGACTAAATTATAGATTAATAAAAGCGTACAGACTTCAGAATTTCCAACATTGTAATGCAAAGTCAGCATGTACCGTATGAGTTAAAGAATCCTTCTGAGATCAGGTTCTTTCTGACATGAATGCATCAATAACAGCGAATTTCAGATGGAGGGTGCATTTAAATTAGCTATCTCCAGTTTAAAGCATCCTTTCTGGCATATGTTTAAATCCATGCAAATGCAGTCTTGGAAAAAAAACAAAGTTGAGGATGATCAAGTTGCCTAAATCAAAGAATGGCAGTGATTCATGGTCTCATTCTCCTCTGAACACCAGCCCAAATCATTCAAGCTTCTTGGGCAACCCTCTGAAGACGCGCGAACACTGATTAAAATGTCATTACTGACAATGCGCACTGCCAGAAGCTTTCTCTACACACCAATGAAGTAGACCCCTGATCAACCGCATTCTTGTCTCAAAAGTTAACAGCATCATTAGGAAGGTAAATCATCGAGCATACAGCCTGGGTCCACTCAAGTTTTTTCTGCTGTCACCGGGATTGAGTGGCTGTATGCAGTGTTTACTACACTTTTTTAATCAATTCACTGGCAGACACAGAGCAAATCAGCAGTTTGTGTTTCAATAAGAGATGCAGGCAGTGGCACATCATTTATCTTTGGCTGCGTGCAGGATGTGGAATATTTAATCAGAACTTTGTTTCAGTGGGAGGCCTCCAAAGCTCAGGGTTCAGCAGTTATTTTTAGAGTATCGTGGAACATCCGCGCTTAATTGTAAAAGATTTTAAAAAAAAAAGAAGAAGAAGAAGAAGCTTCTGCTGGAGAAATCCAACAGCATCCACTGATAACCCCCTACCAATGTGACAAATAAGGGGCACGGTTCAGACTTAATTTTACACTCTTCATCGTAATGCTTACGGAAAGCAAAGAAGAACCAATATGCATGGCTGATATGTTCTTTCTGGAAAAATGTTTTTCAAAGCTTTACCACAAAAACCTCAACAAAGAGAGTCCCACAGTAAGAGTATCTTACCGTTACTTATTGCTTATTATGAATCATGAATATGTTTTTTAGCACCACTTTGATATTCTTTACCCTGATATCCATCACATCTACTTTTTGAATGTCTGCAGAAGTTGAGTTGCTGAAAAAGCACAAAGACAGTGTGCACTGTCTAAACACAGGCTTTCATTAAAATCAATCATCAGTCATATGTTTTCACTTGATAGCTGTGGAGCTTGTTCTTGAACTGTGAATTGTGTCTTACTGCAAAATATTAAAGAATAATTCCAGTTTAAACATTAAACAGTTTCACCACATTCAGCAGCTTTAACAATATTACAAACCACCAACAATATTTTGGTAATATGCAATATTCTTGTAGAAGCAATCATCCTGAAACGCCTCTGGGCACTTATTTGAGCAGTTATTTTGAGTCACTATATTTATTAAATTTAATTTCCCAGTCCGTGAACTGCCACCTTATTTTTGTGAAGGGCTTTGTGTGTCCACATGATCTTATGAGCTGCGTAGTCTGGGGCAATGTATTCCTTGTAGGGCCTCCCAAAACAAACTGCTCCTGGGTGAGCGGCTAGACTAAGATCAATTAAAAAAACACGAAACAAACAAACAAAACAAAAATCGAGGGACATGGAATTTCCACTCTGAGAGCAGATGTAAGATGATTTTGCAAAGTAATGCAGGTTTAATATCAGAGAGGCCCTAATGGACAGCCAACGTCTTCACCAATCCCTTTAGGTGTATCCTTTATTCCCCCCAGACTCCAATCATAAAGTATATTGATCACGTAGAGAGCAGGTGGCTCTATTGAGATAACATGTGCACAAGACAGGCTAGTTCGATGCCTGTTGCTTCAAAGTTTGGCTGATTGCAAACAGGTGCCGTTGCACTATTGAAGTGCACCCAACCTATAAACACACGCATGCACAGAAATCAGACTACACTCTTTCCATTTTAAAAAATTATAGATGTAAGCAGTGAATAGCCTTTTATGTCTTTTTGTGGAGGAAAAGTCTTTGTATGAGCTTTCCAATTAATGTGTGCTTAAAAAGCTATTATGAATTACATAATGATATTTACCCTGTGAAGGTGATGAAGGTGATCTTCTCTGGCGAGGCACGTCTACCTGTTTTATCCTCAGGGATGGCTTTGGGCTGGATGCCTTCCTTTCCAGGCTGGATGACAGCCAAAATTTGATCATATCCTTTGCTTCTGAGACCTCCTTGAGAGAAGGAAGTTTCAGACATTTCAACAAAAAAAACAAAAACAAAACAAAAAACAGAATGAAGAGTTCAGATTCTGCAGGGAAACGAATGAAAAAGCTGACAGAAGAAAGAAGACGTGATAGTGACATGCAGTTATTTCCAAACACCCAAGCAGTGTTGCAATCCTCTGCAAGGTGTGAAAAGTTAAGTCATATTAGGACGACTTGGGCACCCTTTGAAATTTTTGATACCGTCACCAAAACAATGTCACTTGCAGACAGCTGCCTACATCCATGCTATAAAATATCATGCAGAATTTCAGAGTAGAGCCTTCAGGGATGATAGAACCTGACCTTGAACGGTACTGTACGGGGGCCTAGCATGAAACCCAAGTGCGAATGTAGATGATGTGAAAGCTTTTGAATTCAGGGAAGCAGTGTTGTGAGTATTGAAGGCTGCTGAAAAACCTCGTTTAAACACCTTTCAGTGGATTCTTCACATTTTAGTCTTTCGACAAAAGCATTCTTCTGTGCCATTGTATTACCTGAGCTGTGCCTGGAGCTGAGATTGGTGCAGGGCTCTGAGCTTTGGCAGACACCTCTGTGCTGTAGACCATGGCTCCATGAGGGTTTGGCTTTGCACCTCCTTGCAATACAAGCTGTATCTCTTCCCCCTTCCACTCAGCTGGCTCCTGGAAGGGACACCAAATCCCCCAACGAAGGCTATGCAAGAAAGCAGCGCGGGATGTAGAGGTAGCAGATAGCTGTGTGATGGAAAACGACAGAAGAATAGGGAATTCAGACATTGATATGATGATCTCGCAAAAAGAAACCAGCGATTAAACTGTTGTAAAAACTAAACCGAATGTAGTCTTTTCTCTTTCATCCAACTGAATAATTACAATCTTTTACAGTGTTTAACTGTGATCAATTGATAAAGTTATTTAATTTATAAAGCAGAGCATTAACAGTCTCCAAGTACGACCAAAGAACAAAAACATAATTTAATTTGCCAACTTGTAAATCCTTATCTCTAATCACAAAAATGAACTGCAAGAGGCCTTAAAACTGTGTGGCATGGTGATGCTTGTCGTTAGCACTGAGCATTCTCTAAATCCCACATCGCACACACGTTTTGGAAGCAGCTTTGCTGTGTTTGAACATGATTTACAATCAGTGCCGCTGAGGCTCTACTTCAGCCGTCCCAGGAAAAGTAAAAAAACATTCTGCTTTAAATCATCCACAGAGAGACTCAGTGGTTTTGCTGAATCGATTAATAAGCTGGTCAGCCTCAGACGATTGTAATCAATCATAGGCAGGACAGGACAGAATACACAACAAGCCTACTAGCCCCACACTGCTCCAAGACAAAGCCGGCCATGTAATAGTTTGCTGAATGCTTCAAATTCCACTGAGAATAGTTCTTTAATGTAACACCATAATCTGGCACTATAGAAAATCAGTCATAAAAGTAGTGTCTTTATTCTAAATGTCATACAGTACCTGTTAATGGTACAATAGAATACAATTATCCATGCAATGTGTTGAGGAGATTTTAGCTAATTTTGTGCCATATAATCTACAAACTAATCTAAAACCACTCTTGCAAAGGTCAACTAAAAAAAAGTAATGATATTCAGAGTGTGGTGGTTTCAGTTCTTTCTTCATTCTATATAAAAAGTTAAGTCCCATCGTCTGGGAAGGTAGGAGAGCAAAGCAGAACTGCTTTTCCATAAAGTCACTTTTTACTTCAGTATATAAAAGGAGAGCAGCCAAAAGGTTAAAAGAGTCTTCACCATGATAGATCCAGTCAAAAATTCACTAGACAGAACATATCTTACTTAGTACCACAGAGGCTATTCCAGATGGGAGCAGCATTTGTGTAATTGTGTTTCTGTTTCCTGTTTGCCACTAGAGTTCAAGATGTTCATTCACAATCCAGTACCATCTTTCAGCAGAGTTCCCAATTACACATCATGTTATCGTATGGCCTTGTAGGCCTTATACCATACCATACCATACCATACCAACTTTATTTCTAAAGCACTTTAACATAAAACCAGAGTTTCACAAAGTGCTGTACATGTTAATAGCATACGTAAGGAAAATTAAAATGAGATACAATAAAATAAATAGATACAATAAATTGAAACATGTTAAAACAAATTGAGTCAACCCCTCTAATCAATGCCAAAGGCTTCAGCGAATAAATATGTTTTAAGAAGACTTTTAAATTCAGAGAGAGAAGAGGCCTGCCTAACATGCAAGGGCAGATCATTCCACAACTTTGGAGCAGCTACAGCAAAAGCACGATCACCTTTAAGTTTATACTTAGTTTTCGGTACCTTAAGGAGTTGCTGATTGGCGGACCTAAGGGAACGGGCAGGTGTATATGGTTGTAGTAGCTCCGAGAGGTAGGGGGGGGCCAGGCCATTAAGAGATTTATGGAACTTTCCCAGATTTAAAAATAAAAGCAGGATGGGCACCAGTTGGGCTGATGGGGTGAGCAGGTGCTGCAAGGCTGAAATGCAGCAACCTGGGTCAGAGTCCAACCCAAACCCCCTCTGCTGGGTATCTGCTGCCAGCCTGTCTCCCGGCTTTCCTGTTCGCTCTCCACTGTCTAACAAAGGCAAAAGGCCCAAATAAATGCAGGGCCATACTGATTATGTTCTTGATAGGCTCTCCAGGCTTTCTATTTGTAGTAAAACCATTTTCTTTAAGCATAAATAACATTATGCTCCACAATCCATGTTATGGCATTTGCTGTTTAACACACTAAACTAACAGCAGCAGCAGGAGCTACCTGATAACAGTCACCACAACCAGCTGGAGTATACAATTTTGGATACAGTTTCTGTTGAGATTCAACTCCTAACAATTGCTGTAGTTATCTTTTAGCCTCAAGAGTGGATGTTGCAATCACTTGTAAATCTTGAACTTACCAATCAGGACACTGTGTAATCAGTAATATTGTCAAAAACTCAGATTGGCTGTAAATAAATAATTATTTTAGTCACTCAATCCACTTAAAATCATACAGGACTCTCTAGTGGGACTGTAGCCAGATTAGACACTGGCATTAACAGTAAGTGGACACTTTCTCTCTAAATAGGATGTGATACAGATAAACACTGGTTGGAAGTTCATCCATTTCAAGCACGCCTAGGGTAGAGCACGCAAACACAGGAATTAATCCCAGTGCTCTGAAAAATAGGGATGTCGTGTAATCGACAGGCACATCTCTAAATCAGTTAAGACATTTTAGATGAAATGTATAGTGGGAGAAGATGAGTATATATGTGTTGTGACATCCTTCTCGATTTCACTGAAATAAAGCATAGTTTTTATCAGACATTTTTCACTGAAAAGATAAAAACAAACGAACGCCCACATTCATAAAATTCTACTTTCATAATATCAACGAAAGATTCAGAAGAAGAACGAACGAAGACTTTTCGGTGCGATATCACATTTCTATTTAAATGAAAGAGAAAGGGGTGACTGTCACAGCAATGACTGCATGCTATTTAATTAGCTGCCAGTTTCCACCACAATTAATATACCTACAAATCCAATATGGCATGATGAAACACCATCTAAGGTGAATGAAAAGCAAGACTAGTGCATTTCTGTGCACTGCTTTCTTAAATAAATTGTGATCTGTGCGGTCATGGTTATTGTAGTATCTTTTGTTGACCAAGCCATCTACCACGGTGTCCCTCCTTGAGAGATTTTTCTTACAGCACCGCGGTGCACTGACCTTTGCAAAAGAGGTCCTTGTCATGTAAGCTTAAACTTAGATCATTTTGTTCTATTCCTGTGAAAAATAACCAGTGCACTCTTTGTTTTTCTGTTGAGGGCTGCTTCAAAATGTCAGTTTACTATGAATTATGCAAAGTAATTTCACTGCCCAGTTAACAAAGCCCAAAGTGAAGTGTTCAGATAGCTTAATGGAGCTGACATTTTGAATACTACAAGTGAAAGTGCACTGCAGCAGGGACTACGTGTGGTAAAGGTGTAAAGGTTAAATTCATGTCAGCTCCCTGCTTGACAGCAAATTTGAATATTCGCTTTTATAATATACAATAGACGAACACCTAATCCTGCAGTGTTTATTAAGTTCTTCGACTGCCGTTTACTTCCTTTTATACTGACAAACCAACCTTCGGACTTTGTGTTTGGTTTTTGTGTTTGGGCTGAGATACCTGCCAATTTCACACTCATGTAAACACTATGGTTGTCGCTTGTGTGACACTTTAGAGGGAATTAAGCAGGAGAGTACCCAGTCCTGCCATTAAAGGTCTGTTATTCCATCTAAAAAACTCTTTAAAGCCTCACATATCTCAAGTGGCCAAAGTTGCTGATCAATACTCCGTTCTTCTTGAAAGGGAGCCAGTTTCAGACTATAATTTTACCCTCTAGTAGCACAGACATTAACAACAATTTTTTTAACTTCAGAACTATATGGCAGACATAAAACAGATAGCACTGTATTCCCCGTTCAGGCATTGCCTGTTTTTCTATTTCATGGGGGTTGAATTAATAGGATGTTTTATATGAAATGTTAAATCAAACAAGTCTATTTTCAAAGCGATGATTTTGTTCAAATGAGTAGACTAGAGAAAGATCATTTTATGGCACAGGGAGTAGCCAGTAAAAATTGCAAGGCAATTTATCTAATGTGTCTCTTTTTTTTTTTTTTCGTACTTTGTGTCTGTAACGTCTCTGTGCTCTGTGCAGAACATGAGGGAAAGAACAAAATGAGTGTCTCGCACATGACCCAACGCTCACCTCTTGTATTATTCAGTGAATATATTGCAGGAGTGATTCGGGAGCAAAAACGCTGGCCGAGCTCTGAGAGAATGAGAGAGACAAAAGACCAATCAGGGGGTCTTTTCTATAGGGACGCCTACAGCCTTGGAAAAAAAGAAGAAGCTTTTATCTGTCCAAAACTCAATGCTTATCACACTTTCAGTCTTCCAATCATAGGAAACTGAGCCCATGTTCAGAATTGCACCAAGTAGCTGAATGGGAATCTAAAAGGAATGAGAAGTGAGCTAAACACCCATCAAAGTTACAAATATGAAGTTATTAAAGGTCAAAGTGGAGGCGTTTGGGGTTTTTTTGCCTTTTCTTCTTTTGGCAGGTTTACAAAAACAGAATTCTGCGATTACAACAATGGCAACGAAAGATATCACACCAAGAAATAATTCTCTTTTAGACGCAAAGTGTGAATCACTGTCACGGTTTCAGTACAGCGGTTTTAAAATGCTTCAGGACAGCGCGATCTACATATGAACTGCAAAAAAAATAAAATAATAAAGCACCAAAAACGTGGGGTGGCAAACAATAGGACTGAGGGGATCTCAAAGGGACTCTTGAGGTTTGAGTAAACAAACAGGATAATAGTTCCACTCAAAGCCAGGCAGAAAAATTCACAATATGCATGTAATCCTTCTACAGAAACAGTCATCAGAATTCAAAAGGCAGGAGCTTAAGCGCTACAATATTCATTTCCGTGATTACACGACAGCCGAGAGCAATGGCACATCTACATGCAGGTGTAAGGGCTTTAACGGTATCGTGGTAAGAGCACAGCACCGTAGGAGGCAGTCAGCTGACGCATTTGTGTTAAGGGCCTCTGGTGAGAAGAAAGTTGGCGAGAGGGTCAGACGAATCGACTTATTCTGAGCACCACAGTGTGTCAGTGAGACTTAATCAATCCCAAAGCCTGCTGGTGACAGCAGAGAGACATCAAATCAATTGCATTATATTTCACTGGCAATAAAGTATGACTCTTTGCACTCGCGCCGTTTTGGGGAGGAAACATTTGAATTAATCAAAAGAATTTGTCATTTGAATTGAAAGTTGTTTTTCCACGTGTTCGCTGTTGTGCCGGTCACTATGTCGGACAAGGCAGAATGATCAATAGCCAATTTCCCCAAAGTGTGATTACACCGTTGATTTGAGCGTTAAAGGCTACATTTAAAATAAGAGCCATTAACTTTCACTCAGAGAGCAACCCTGCACTTGTTTCAATAGTGCACCGGGGAGGGGGGAAAAAATAGAAACAAAAGCCTGAGGCAAAACCAGAGAAGCGGCAAACTTTTTCATAAAGTTGCACTGAGGGAAAAAAAACCAAAAACAATAACAGCAATGTCACCGCACACATAATTGCTCCAACTGGTAAAGTGTTTTCTAAGGGAAGAATCCATCAACCTTGTTTAGAAGTGTAAAACATAACGCTGCAGCATTTCTAGACAAATAAGTGTGTCTGTTCTCAAACATAATACAGAGTGGAAACAAAGATCTCACGTCTGTAACCCGGAGCAAGAAAAGTAATCATCAAACTTTTGGGGGACACCGAGGAGAAGACAGGAAGAAGGAAATTATTATAAAGGTGACAGAAGGCGAGTTTTGCACATCAAAGAGAGCTGAAAACGCATATCCCAGCAGACAAGAAGAACTGGAGGAACAGACACTTACCAGTGCAATTTACTACAACTTATTAACTCAGAAAAAGTAAGAACATATAAAAAGGGGCTGGGGAAAGCCACCGTTAATTTAAGGAACAACCACCAAGTCAGACTGGCTCCTGTTGTGCCTGTTTAAGTTTTCTTAATGTGCCCAAATATGAAGGAGCCAAGTTTGCGATACGCCGAGATAAAGCAGTATGCAGAAACATATTTTTGGAAAAGCTCAAAGAAAAATGGCAAGACACTCATCGACTCGGGGCTTTCTAGAGAATGGCAGGAATTAATCCTAAATTAGGGGGATGTGAGCATTGATGAGAGACAAAGTCTGACAGTTATTACCATTACCGCAGTCTGTTGGGCTGTTCGAGTCATTATTTCAGCCAAGACCCTGTGACAGGCACCGGCCCACAGCTCCCGCTACTTATTCTCTACAATGAGAAGCCCTGAAGGAAGTGAGAGAACATGCACAGAGATCATTAACTTAAGAGCACTAAACCACTCACATTTTCATCCATCTGTACAAGTAGTCCAAATGAACCCAGCAGGCTTCTGTGCTCTACTCAGCTCACCAAGGCCAAATCAAGCTTGGGAAGGAATTGTGTTCCTTTTCAGCTCTCGCTGTTGACAGGCACAACTTCAAGGAGGTGTTCATGATAGTCACTCAGGCTCAGGCCAATTTGCCGTGGACATGCATGTCTTTTATTCGAGCTTTGATGTTCGACAGTACACACCGATAGACATAGCTCTGACGGTTAAGCGTTTGACTCGCTCAATTTTATTCTGGAATGTTTTTTTGAAAAGAAGCATAGTGAAACGCTTAAACCCATTAGCAGATATTTTGCTGGCTTTTAGGAAAATTATAGTTTAGGCACAGACCAAATGCTCAGGATGGAGGTTTTTATCCTCGCTCTAGCAGTTTTACAGACGTTATCATCACTTGGCTGGTCCGCCGCTTTGGACCAGCCTCATTAAGTGATGGACCATTTGAGTTTTGTTTTTTTCACAGTGAGGGGGTGCAAAAACATCCATAAGACAAACTCAACTCATGACATATGCCTTATTAAATTCTGGCAAGTAGAAACATAATCAGTAGTTTTCTGATTTAAAATAATACAGACACATTTAACTGACAGCGACAATATGAAGTGCTTCAGATGATTATCAATTCCTCATCAAAGCATCAGATCACTCGTACCTCTTTGCATGAAAATTCAAATCACCAAAAGATAATCGTAATACGATAAGCTGATATAATCACTCGCTGAAAGTTAATGACACCGCGTGCGCGTGAGAGTTTACGCCAAGCAAATACCTTTTCCAAAACAAACCTGTCGACATGATATCTCAAAATTAATCGTGTAATATTTTTCGTCTCCAGTGCACTGATATACTGATATACTGCAGACTCAGATTTGTCTAATCTGCCCTAGTTGTGATGAGCTGTATGCAACAGTGGAGAGGAAAAGCTAAATTAGACTTTTCTACAGCTGCTTGGGCTTCAAATGTCTCTGAAATGCTACTGACTTCTTTATGCAACTGCTATTTTAAATGAAAATCAAGTCTGGACTGAATCTCATCTACATTTAAAAAAAAAAAAAATCCCCCCCCCCCCCCAAAATAAATAAATAAAAATAAATAAATAAAACAGCCCCAGTCTGAGCAGGCCATTCACAAGAAAACCATTAGATGAGCAAACATCATCACCAATGCCTCTCTGGCTGCCAGGGCCCTGCATCCGTCTGGAGAAGGATGGCACTGCTGGCAGGCACTGACAGGGTAAGACTCACTCTGGGCCAATCGCAGGGGGAGATTGATGCACTTCTCACTGGGGGGAGAACTGACATTCATTTTAATTAGGCGGGCGAAATATTGTCTCTGCGGCACGCAGCCTTACTTGCCTCAGCTTCACATTTGGAAGGAAGGGGGCGGGGGCCCGGGGAGCAATGCCCTCAGAATAGGCCACCGATGAGCTAAATATATCACTTTTAAATCCTGATGACATTACTTTGCTTAAGATGTTTGATTAACATTTAATTAACATTTGTATGACATTTCAGATCAGTAGCAAACAAATATATAACCGGTTTCATTGAGGGAGCGGGCCACACCAAGAGGGAGGTCTACACCCTCCCGTTATGTAATGCCAGCAGACCGGAAGAACTGCGACCAAGGGAGGGGCTCGTGAGTTCACAGAGCGGTGTTACAGTAAAGTAGATGTTCTGATAAGCATTTGATTGGGAAGAGCTTCGCAAGATACTTTTCATTCAGCAAACATCATTAAACCCTGCAGGGGCCCACAAAAACCACTCAACACACACACGCACACTCAAAAGCACACAAACAGCTACTTAAGGGAAATACCTGTCGGTGAGCCAATTAAAACCCAAATAAAATCCTCTGTGGCACAGAGGAGAAGTTCTACACCATCACGTTTAATAAACCCAGCCACAACCTATGTCACTGCTTTCTGCTCCACATACTGTTTATCCTCCATCCCCTGGCAGTGACAACCGAGACAGAGAGAAGAATAAAAAGATCATTAAGAGAGTGATATTTATTATAGCTCAGCTAATGGAAGGATTGTCAAATACCAAACGCGACACATGCCCGCGTAAGACTCTGAACCACAATTACTAAGCCATCAGTCAAGTGTGTATTGGCTCATTCAATATATTAACAGTAGAGTTTTTAATATGCTGCCGGAGGAGCAGCTTACTATTTCCTTATGTTGATGTTCTAATTAGCACAATAAACAGAGCGACTTCAGCTCTTGTCGAGGCACAGAGACAAGGCGGAACTGCACCTGTGACAACACAGCAGGCCTGTCAAGCCTCGGATTGCTGAACACGTTGAATCAGTCTGCGTGGGGTTATGGTGAAAGCGATACTCCACATATCAGTGGAAAAAGCAAGAAGAGGAAAGAGCAAAGAACTTGTTAACCCCCATTTTCCAACCAACCAACTTGTATACTACATACAGTAGTAATCAACACTTCTTACAAGCAAAGAGCTGCTTCATTTTGTGGGTTTATATGTTATTTTCAAAGGAAAAGTCTGGCTCACAAGCAACACATCTACTTCCCCGCAGACATCAAGTGCATAACACCACTCAACAGGGTTCTCCTTTTAAAACGGCAGATGAAAAATAGAGAGGGTCAACCAACCCATGAAACTAACATTAGATTCATTTACAAGCTGAACACAGCAAATATAACCCACTAGCAACAGTTGTCATTTCAGGCAAAACAATGTAATAGCTTCTGGCAAGAGGGGAGATGATTTCCTCACCACTGTCTGAAACAGTTGCTAAAGGAGAGCTTAGTGAGCAGTCAATTGTGGGAACACAGCAATGCTTGAGTAAAAACAGAACAAAATGTTCCTGGGATGAACAATAATGGGCTGCCAAAACACCTCCAGAAGGGCTGGGATTTTCAGTTTTGTTAAAGAAAAATGGAAAAAAAACAAAGTGACCGTGACATATATTTCCACAGCACTAATTTACCAAGACATGAGCAGAGTCACATATTACTCACAATTTTGCTTTGTTAAGTTTCAACTCTACTGTTTAGCAAAGGCTCCCATAATGCACTGAGTGTTTATCCTTCAATCACCTCTTTTTACTCTGTTTTATTCATCATTCTGCATTTAATCATTAGGAACAGATTATCTTTTTTCCGGTCTTCGCAGCAAATGTCCACCACTCCCTGAGCTTTCTTCCTGTTTAAACAGAGTTTTTCCTTCCCACTGTGACCAAGTGCTTGCTCAGAGGAGGTCAGCTGATTGGTGGGGTTTTCGCTGTGATGACTGTTGTGATTTTGTCCCATATGTGCAAAATTGAATTGAATTAACAATCTTCAGCACAATTCTAAATGATTTGCTTCATTTCAGTATAATACTAGTATACTGCATTAGTGTACATGCAGTTTATTGCAGACTTTAATCGTCTCTATAGCAGGATGTTCTGACAACTCCCTGCGCAGATCTCTCTGTACAGTTCAGGATACAGGAAATTGTTAATTTCTCCATGAGCTCTGTATCCACTGCAGTCATCAGTCTCATTTATTTGGAAATTGCTCTCTGTCACTTCTCTGACAGCTAACAGATGTATTAGGATTGTAGTTTTAAATTAAACCACAGCCAGCAAACAATGCAACATTCACAAACGCCGCCCGACCCCAACTCTGTTTCTTTCATATGACCATGTTTTCTTTAAATTGGAATGTTGCTTTAAATAGCATGTAAGACATAGGCACGCTGCCAAATTCAGACCTGCGTCTGCATACATCTGCGTGAGAGCTCAGGAAAGGGCAAAACAGAGTACATTTAAAGGTCATGCATTAATGGTCACACTTCCTCCCACGCTCAGTAATCAACTGTGCCACTCACTGAATGCAGTCAGGGTCAAAGGTGGCACAACCTGAAAATGTGATGCAGGTGACACTTTTATCACTGGTTGCAAGCAGGCCCAGTTACTCGAGCTGAGATCCCATTTCAGTACATGACACATAGCACAACTGTCAAAACCCTCTTTCAGCAACACAAGTTTGCTGCTGCGAAACAGCTTGGGAGAGTCACCAATTACTGTTCCGAGGATGTGATTCACTTTTGACACTCTCTTAGAAGCATAGCAGTGGTTAGTGAGAGGATGAAACCAAGTAGCTCTCTTAAAATGTCCCTCCCTTCCCTTCTGTCGATCTATCCATTTTGCGTTCCATCTTTCTTTAGGCTGCGACCTACAAGCAGTCACTCATCCCCTGTGTCAGTGTTTTGGATGGCTGTAGCTGTCAAATTCCCCGACAAATTGTTTCCTGGCAAAAGGACAAAGCCATGAGGGCCAGCAGAGCCTTCTTCACTGATTTCCTCCGGACTACCCACACCACCCCCAACCTACACCCCCACACCCATTAGCGATGAGCTAGTGCTTGTCAGCAGAAGAAGGCGGACAACAATAAGCCCCATCGTCTTGCATTAAGCTTTACGTAACTGTATTACATGGCTCAATAGATGAGTACTGCTGCGCTAACGGTAGCTGAGGAGAGGCAGCAATCAGCAAGCAGGAGCAGGGGCAGAGATGTCTCAGATGAAGTTACGGTGGGGCTAAATTGGTGCTGACAGAAAACAATTAGGAGAGGCGTCATTGCCTCGCATCAGTTGTCAGTGACCCGAGTTTTCGCACAGTGAGCAAACCGCTGCCTATGGAAGGCATTCACTTAAACTTTTAAGTGCATAACTAAAAGCATGATGTGCTATGTTGAATAGTACATCATGAATAGATTTTTTTCCCACTTCTTATATAGAGCATGTGAAGGAGCTGAGAAAGGAGCAATCACAAACGTTGAAAAATTTTACAAGGCTGGCATGAAACTGCGCGCATTTGTTTGTGTTGGCATAAACTTACCTTACTCACCTTCTATTGTAAGTGTAAGGCCTTCTCATTTTACCATAAAAACAAAAGTTCTTGACACCAATACGGTATTGGGTTTATATGTCATGTAAGTGGGATAAAAGTATAACCTCTGATGATGTTCCAGGATAGTTCCTGGCACTGGCTGTGAATAGTCTTGACCTTTACTTTGTTCACTAACTGCTTGGTTTACACATATAAGTAAGTCTGAAATGCTGCACAATAAGGTCGTGGGCACTGACATAAATCGATGGATTTAGTTCAAACCATTTAATAAGTAAAAAAGTCTGTGCCAGAGAAAAGTAAATCCTCTAAATATTTTGTGATCAAACCCCATATTAAGAGCACCAAACAGCAAAAGCACTGTATCACACTGTGATGAAAGCAGAAACATCAGAGGGCAGCAACTGAAACAAATTAAGCCAACAATTATCAGCACGGACACTGCAAAAGGTAGGAGAGGACTTTTTCAACATTCTACAAAAGTTGAAGAAGTGTCAAGCGGCAGCTTTTACCTTGAAACCCTCTTAAATCTCTCATTATCTTTCACATCATTGGAGTAGGTATTAGTTTATGCTAAAAATGCCACATTTCGTCCAAGAAATCAATGACATGCATACATAAGCAATTAAAGTAAAAACATAGTAAGAGATGGAGGAAAATAAGGTTACCTTCATCTTAATATTTTGTAGCATCATAATTACTGAGCAAGGCAGTGAGCAGAGCAACTAACTGCAACTCTTAAGCACTGCTGTCTTTTTCTCCCCCCCGAGTTTCTTCGACATTAAGAGAAACAATATGGAGAAGTGTGTTAAAATGGACATAGAAGGACACAGTTCCCCTGTGTTCACCCAATCAAAGTACAGGCACTTTGCGGTGTGTCGGGCAGCATAGTACAATGGTGTCAAAAGGATAAGAGAGAATGAAATAGCAAAACACAGAGAAAGCAAGTAAAAGGACTGTGGGCACGGTGTGTGTGTGTGGTGGCAAAGAAAAGTTGATTATTTGAAGTTCATTGACCCCAGATATCCTCTGAGAACAGCCTATCAGACAAATTCCCAGTTCCTCTCCTTTCCCCAGCCTCCTTCATTTAAATCGTTATCTCCATCCCTCTGACTGCTAAGGAGCATAAAAAAGGGTGCTCAAAGGCTCTCAGAGAGAGAAAGAGAGAGAGAGAGAGTGCATGGCAGTGGGAGAGCAGGCAAAAAATAGAGAGAGAGAGAAAAAAGGAGCCCGATCATAGCCAAAATCAAAAATACCAAAGAGGATAAGTGACGACACTGCATGATGTTCTTTCTTCATAACCAAAGGCGATAAGGGCAATGCAATTTTTTTTAAAAAGGAGGCCATCCTTGTTTTTTGTCTTACTGTGAGAAGCAGACTGGCTTTCAACACAGCAAGGATGAGACATGTAGGCAGTCTCAGAGCACCAGGTGATTGCCTCTGTATTGCAGCGGTAATGTCTTGCAAGAGAAGGGATTTCAACAAAATTGTTTTACAGTTTTCACCCACCTCATCCCCCTCAGAATACATCAAAAGATATAATTTTATTTAATCAAAGGGAAAAAACAGTAAGGCAGACTGGCATGTTGCTGCCATGCAAGCACAGCTCTGTAGCGGATGAAACTCTTTTCAAGCTGCACTACACAGCACCATCTAGTGTCAGCATAGGCATTAAAAGATTGGATTCAAAGGAAGTAGCAGGATGTCCATACATCACTCAAAAGACAAATCCACACATGCAACAAACAGAGCGCTTCAGGAATGTAACACCCACTGCCCCCAAACTTTACAACAAAGCTACTGTATTATTGTTATTGCTGAATCGATGAACGTTATTCTGCAAAAACACTGCAAAATACTTCAGTGTATTAACAAGTTTATGTCAGTTTCTACATCTTTCCTACAGTACTCAGTTATCCTGTAATTCTATTAAACAGATGGACTTTCATTTTATTCTAATGCATATAATATACCATCTAATATATTGTATAAGTATAACTAATATGTATACTTAAATTTAGCATCTCAGTTTATCTACAGTGCGGTGAAAAAACCTGTCTTTCTATTTTGAAACAAACTTTCTTGTCATTTTTTTAGCTGCTTTAACACCCATTTTCAATCCAGGGCTTGTACCTGACCATTTTGAGAGGTTATTGCTTTTTTGTGTTTGCTTATTAAGCCACTTACCACTGACCCATGAATCACTCAAGCATAGAAAAGGCACCTAATTCAAGGGAGGATCCAGTCTTTTGTCTACACGTAACAGACACCTCAGCAAAGAACAATTTTGAACTTAAGGGCTTTGTTAGAAAAAGTATGAAAAAATCTCAATGATAACACAGTTTTACAAATAGCATTCTTTGACCAACAAGGTGATTCCCTAAATACCATTAGCCAAAAGCCTGGCATCTCTCAACACGGCCTGCAGTGTGTCCTTATGTGTGAGTACACACACACTAACAGAAGCCACTGATTTTCAAACACCACCAGAGTTATACTAGCGCTTGAAAAATCTTACAAGAGGTTGTGGCGGCAATCACACATGAACCCTCACATTTGTTGTTCTCAAGTGGTGTCAAGTAAGGTCTTAAATAATCAGGCCCCATCTTATCTTAATGAGCTTGTAGTATCATATCACCCTATTAGAGCACTTCGCTCTCGCTCTGCAGGCCTACTTGTTGTTCCTAGAGTATTTAAAAGTAGAATGGGAGGGAGAGCCTTCAGTTTTCAGGCCCCTCTTCTGTGGAACCAGCTTCCAGTTTGGATTTGGGAGACAGACACTATCTCTACTTTCAAGTTTAGGCTTAAAACTTTCCTTTTTGCTAAAGCATATAGTTAGGGCTGGACCAGGTGACCCTGAATCCTCCCTTAGTTATGCTGCAATAGACGTAGGCTGCCGAGGATTCCCATGATGCATGGAGTTTTTCCTTTCCAGTCACCTTTCTCACTCACTATGTGTTAACAGACCTCTCTGCATTGAATCATATCTGTTATTAACCTCTGTCTCTCTTCCACAGCATGTCTTTATCCTGTTTTCCTTCTTTCACCCCAACCGGTCGCAGCATATGGCCCCGCTCCTCCCTGAGCCTGGTTCTGCCGGAGGTTTCTTCCTGTTAAAAGGGAGTTTTACCTTCCCATTGTCGCCAAAGTGCTTGCTCATAGGGGGTCGTATGGTTGTTGGGTTTTTCTCTGTATCTATGAAGCGCCTTGAAGTGACTTTTGTTGTGATTTGGCACTATATAAATAAAATTGAATTGAATTGAATTGAATTGTGTGAAGTCTTGTTGGCAGTGAAAAACTGTCTGCATTGAAGATACACCCTGGCTCAATACAGCTATAACACCTTGAAAGCATCACATAGTTGACAGTTGCGACACAGTCAAGGGACCTGTATAGTGTCCCATCACACTGTTCTTGGTAGCCAGAGATATAGAGTGTGAGGGCGTAGCAGTCAGCTGATAGTATGGCAGGACTGAGAAAGATGCAGTGGGCGGCTGGGTGAGATTTCTTCAGGAGGCAGCACGCATCAAATCCTTATCAGTCAACACCCAAGAAGGAGCAGCCTGTGCATTAACATTCACAAATAACATATGCACACATCAGGACGCAGATACACAGACATGCACTCCTCTCCCACACACAGAGACAAAAATTACCCTCCACCCACTAAATATCTCTCACCTCATCAAACATTCAAACATTTATGCCAAAGAAGGTGAAGGTGGTGAAGTAGAGTGTGGCAGAAGGTAGTTTTTGTCACCCTCCCTTGCTATTCTGGGGGGATGTAGATGACAATTTGATGGTTCTATCAAGTTTATTAGAATTTCTAAACTTGGATGAAGTTTTTTTTAAAATATAATTCCACTAGGAGCTTGAAAGTTTGAAATATTTAATGGCAATATGTCTATCAGAGTAAGAAATATTGTGTAAATCTGATGTTTTGAACAAAGGCTGGTAGATTTAATGGCAAACCTCATGACACATATTTACAAATTTATACAGTGCATACTTTAGTGAGCACAAATGTGCTCAAAGCAAATTGTGGCACATTAGGAATGGGGTCATCAAAAACACACACATCATATTACTGGGACCATGAACCACTTCAATAAATTTATAACATTAATGTAACCCTGACAGTGGGAAAAAGTTCAGTTACTCCAACTCCAAAAAACAAAAAATGATTTTAATTTCACGTTTATTTGCCTTCATTGCTTCCTACCAGAGTCCAATTATGACCACCTTCATGTTCACATCTGTTACTCAACCGTGCATCACAAACTTGTACACAGAGTAAACATTACCTGTTGTGTCAAACTGATCCAAGTACAACCGGGCTACGAAGGAGGAGATGCTAGCAGCTGGTGATGTGCAAACCAAATGTAAACAAATGACTCAACTGAGCATTGCTAGCTGCACTCCATATGAGAGGCGGTTACATGGTGGAAAGGTTACTCTAGGTGACTTTAACTTTAGTTATTGTTAAACTCAAGTGCCAAAGCATGTTACATGCATAATACAGCTGCCGGCACCTTGTTTCAATAGATTCACACCTCAAATTAGGCAGTGTGTCATCAAATGACAGTAGCTCATTTCAAAATAAGGATGGAAAAAGAAATTTACCTCATTTACTTAAAGCCACCTGCAAGTATCAATAAAACATTTTTCAGTGTTTGTTTTTCTATATAATCATAAATATCACTACTATACATTTAATTGAAGTATCATGATATCATTTTAGGGCTATATCACAATTTGCACCAATGCTTCCTTTCAAATCTGTTATGATGAAAGGAAGAAACCTAAGAAAAGAAAGGTGTGCGACACATGTAACGTCATGAGCTGTGAAACTCAATCCTGCCAGACGTGTTTAATCTAGTAATAAGTAAAGGGTGTAATTATGTAAATATGATATCATTTCACTTTTGACTGTTTTTTTTATGAAACAAAATGAAAAGTCTTGACTTTTTAAAGTCAACAAGCCTACAGCTGTGGCCATATCTGCTCTACACAAAGACTAAACTTAAAAAGAGATGCAACAATGGGTAGAGCGTGCTGAAAATTCTTTCTATTCATCCCCTATTTCTACTTTCTCACCTAAATACACATGCAATTGTGTAACTTTTAGCCACTCTAGCTATAGGTCAGTTGCACTTTGGTGACATTTAATCAACTGCTAACAGCCAGTTGTGAATTTAAGTGAGATATTCCACACTGTTGATAGGCTATAATAAAGTTTAATACAGACATAAGCACCCTTCTAAGTATAAACAAGAATGACTCTGCTCATCCACTGGCTTATATCTAGCACCTTCACTATGTCAACGTTTCAATTAGCCCAACAGTTTGTTTAAAGAGAATGGTAACCGTTAGAATTTCATGCTGTTAAACTGCTCAGAGTCACTAGGACGGCTCTCTGTATCATTTTGTCACAATCTCTTTTTTTAAATTCTAAAAGTCACCTATGAGATACTAGTGTTATAACAATGCTTTCATGTGCTAGAAAACTATTCCATATAAACAGTTGCCTTTCCACAACCCAAAAACCATTATGTCTCAACAGGAAATTATCACTCTTGTCCACGGTAAAAAAAAAAAAAGAAAAGAAAGAAAGAAAAGGGAGAATCTGTCAATTTACAATACACTGTCAAGTGGATGCAAAGGTAAGATTGGGTGAATTAATACATAAACGCAAATGTGGTACGTGCCAGCCATGGCTAGTTGTTTTTCCCACTGTTTTTAATTGGTGATCTGGTGACCCATGCTTGTGTAAGGGACAACATGCAGTAACACAGTAAGAGCCCAGCCTTGGCATGCATTAAGTGTTGAAGGCTCTCCCACGCACATAATTACCACAGTCCTTTTGTGATTTTTTTAAGCCATTTGAGGTTGTTAAGTGGTTTGAATTTGGAATTTACTTCCCTTGGGGACATGTCGACTCTGTAGCTTTGCAAGAGGTGCCTGCTGCCAATATAAACAGATGTAACACTGACAGGACTTTAGATATTATATTCAATTAACTAACAACATTAATGACATTGCTGTTATTACTTTTATTTTTAAGCAGTCAAAATTAACAAACAAAAACATCAACACACAGTTTATATATTAAGATGCGTCAGTGTATATTTGGATTGGGCTTCCTAATGCATATAACATTTACTAACTAACTTTGACCATCTGGTAAAATTTCAGGCAGATAGTTAATTGGTTGATAATTAATTGGCCAGGCTTTAGTTGTGATAAGTAATATCTAAGATAATATATTTGAAACAGAGAGAATTAAAAGGAATTCTCTAAGCAGACCTGCATTTTGAGCTTCATTTTTTGTAGAACTACCTAAAATGTAGCTACAACACTAGTCAAGACTTTGCTTTGTTAATGTGACGTTATTTTAGGCAACAACATTTAATGAGCCCCTTCAAAAACCTTTGACATATTTATGTAAAAGAAAACATAATAATTTTTGTTGAGTTAAAAAGTTGAAAAAGCAGATTGTGCAGAAGTTCAAAGCAAAACATAAAACAATAAGACAATGAAATTCCCATTTTTAACTACACTTTTCTGTTTAACAGTTTTGCATTGAGGAATGTTATACTAAACGTATATTTGCAAATCACTGAATTCTGTTTTTATGCACAGTGTCATTATTTTGGAGAATCGACTGGAAGGAAAAATATCCAGGCAGACGTCTGATGAGGTATTTATGCTGCTGGATATTTTGGGCTACCACGGATGTGATTTAGATTTTCTGAGACATTAATTGACTTAACAGAGAGAGTAGCTCGACCAATATTTATTTATTTATTAATTTATTTGTCTCAATTTGGCACACCATAGTGACTATAAAAACATATTAATGAAAAGAAACAAAGTACTTATAAAAGTACAGAATCCTAATAAAAAGTACACCACACTGTAATGGTAAAAAATACAATAATCTGGAACTTGCTGGATTTCTCAAAGAGCCTTTGAACAACTCAGCAAATTTTCCTTAGGTGGACTGAATTTCAGTGATACAATTGATAACTTATTTTAGTTAATTTAGTTAGTTAATAAAATGACTTATACCACCAAACCAGCCAAGAGCAATGGCATTCTTTTCAAGATCTGACAGCTCTACGTTTCAACCTCAGCTTTGTGTGCACTTTAGCAGGAAAAGAGTGCACACTTGTCTAAGCTGAAAAATAAAACAGAAAACTACACATTAATGCATGTTTAAAGAAACATGTTCAGCATGTTGTTATCTTTTTTATTAAATTGATTTATGAAACTTAAATAGAAGCTAATAAAATTTGAAAAAAAGATGGGAGGTTGTTCTAATGAAACACCACAATTTGATGTATAGTTGAATCTGGTCAAATCTTTATGATACAACCTACAAGCCTGCATGTCTTTGGAAACTTACATCAGCTCACACTATAATCTGACCATCCATACTTCTTTCACACAGGCCATATTGCTTTCAGTGATTTCCTCTGGGAGACGATGGGGAAAAGGTGTGACACTCAAAGAACACAAAAGCGATGGTGAAACAACAAAGACAGAGTGGAGCTGAGACAATGTTGTGAGGACTTGTTTGAGTGTTTCTGATTGGTCCTGAGTTAATTTTTGGCTAGAATGTTGATTAACAAAATCCATGTGCTTTTGCTTTTCTCTTACCATAGTCTCTCGGCCTATTGGAGTAGAGAAGACATACTCTAGCTGAAAGATGATTGCCAGAGCCTGATGATTGGTCAGTCTAAGCTCTAGGCTGCTGCGAAGGCCCAGGATCTGAGGCAGGGAAGATGTTGAGCTGAAGAAGAAACAAAGAGACACACACATGCAGTAAAGTGCAAACGACGCAAAGCTGTTAGCAAAGCAGTGACTAAATGTCACTGAAATGCACAGGTCCCATTATTTCTGTTAATAAAGCCGCATTTTCTATTAAAATGATTCAAAATCAATGTCTGTGAGGATTTGCTAAATGTTCCTTGGCAAGCACCGGCCTCTTGTGTGAGAAATGGAACAGCACTCTTGGTATTCGTCATTCACAGTTTGCATACACCATAGGCGGGAGCATACTGTGGAGTGCTAGCGTGTCACGAGGTGGGGCCGAGAGCCTTTTCCTTTTTCGCTTCATGGACTCTCTAGAGTCCTTTTTTTCCCTCTCTCTCTGCTGTCTGAAACTATCAGGCATAACATAACCAAGACAGACTGCCAGCTTTTCCTGGCAGCACCAAAACAATTCAAACAAAGTAATTATTCCCTACATTGGTGCTGTAGTCTTAAATCACTGCATTTACAAGAACTTTGTTCAGGAAAGTGCAAAAGATTTTAATTTTTGGATGCTGATTATTATTATTCATATTTAAACCATAATTAAGGACAGATCGCTGGTTAGTATGTTATTACTTTTCATACTAATAACCCACTCATACAGTATAATCATCCACATCATCATCAACATCAGCTACTCTTGAATGTGAAGTAGCAAACACATTTTTTATTGAAATGCCCAGTGAGAAGGGGAACATCATTCACTTCTTTTATGTGTGTGTGTATGCGTGTTATTGGCTGAGCTTTACAGCATATTTTGGCATATTTGCTTTAATTTCCTTCTCACATTTGACAAACCGTAGAAAAATATTTCTCCTAATCATCCCGACAAGCTCATCTTCAATGAAAGTGCACACGCTGACAGAGAGGTGTGGAAAACCGTTGTGAAAGTGTAAGCAGTAGCTTCTGCCATCACTGTCCACCGACAGAATGGGTTATTTCCAGAAAGTATTGTTGACACAAACATATTTCTTCACTCCCTTTACAGAAGGGACAAAGCTAGAGCATAAAAATAAAACTCCACATACGACATAAACTTTACAAAATCAAAATAAGTAATACGTCACCATACTCAGTTTCATTATTTTTATTTTGTTGTATGACTGAGATTCAGTTGTTAGTATTTTTGCCACAGCTGCCAGAACAGTCAAATCTCAAACTATTCCTCACTCCAGAGACAATATCTTTGTTACACACAAATGAAATTACAGTACTTAGCTAACAAGTTGCTGAGGGGTCTTGTTATAGTTGGTGTACCTATTGTAAACTACCTCAAAAATTATTCATATTTTTTAATTAATTAATTAATTACATTCATTTGTTTAAAAAAAAACACAAAATATCTTTATTATTAATTTATTTTTTTGTTTTTATTCAATTTCACCAATTGTGAATAGCGGTTCTAAGGACTGGGCATTGTAGATCAAGGATTCATTTTACATCGTGGGCCACATACAGGCCAGTAAAACTAAAACTGGAGAAAAAGTTCTGGTAGTTCAAAAAGTTTTCGTTAATTTACAGAAATCTACAGAATTGTCCAGTGAGCTGATTTGGATTCTTTACCAGGCCAGTTTTTGTCTCTGGGTGTTATGTTTGACACTCCTATTGTAGATACATAAATAAATCCATCTGTCTGGATAATATGATTTTGATTGCAATTTATCTGTATTGTAGTGGTGAAATTCACTTGGGAGTTCTCTCTCTCCTGTTTTATTTTCATGATTTAAACCAGGTGCTAGTGACCTTACACTGGCTTAACCACTTTAACACCGAATGTAGTACATTTGAATGTACTTCATGACTGTTTTATGAGGTATGAATCTTGTATGCTTTGGTACGGTGTGTAAATTATGGGTCTAAGCTTGGGTTAGCAAATGGGAGCCCTTATGAAAAAGAGAATTTTTTATGGGCAAGGTCAGCAAATATTTTACAAAGCCACACAGAAAGTTTTAAACATAATGTACATCGAGACATGACCATTCCACATTATGACTATTGTGTTGATTTAATGTGCACTTCTTTTTTTCACAGTGTTAAAAGTTCTTGTTTATCCAGCAAGCAGGCAAGCAGGAGTGTGACATTACAGTTCGGTACAGATATTTTTGGAAAGGATATAATTTTCATCATTTGTGGCTCAGTTTGGCACTGCAATACATTTGGAAAACCAAGATCAAAATGCAGCTGAAGTGCTGACTTTCAGCAAAGATTTCACAAAGTAATGGATTAACAACTGTGGAATTACAGCCATTTGGATGTTTTGAGTTGTCCATCTGTAAAACGAAGTGTCTTGCAGTGAACACTGATGCATTTGAGTGAATCTTAGCAGAAAATACAGCTCTGGATAGGACAGTCTTTATTTTCCCTTCTTTTCTTCTGTTTACTGTATTTAACTCTTGGATTATATACAGATAAGGATAATTCCCCCCTTGAAATTTAAATTTTTTGTCAAAAACCTCTCAAATGCTTTTTAACACAGATAGGGATTTTCACTACAGAAAAAACAAAAACTACCAGGGTAAATATTCTTAGCTCCCTGAAAAAGTATTCTTTTTTATTGAGTCATACCACCAACTATGCAATACTCGGAACTTGTAAAATCAAGTTAAAACTGAGGGTTATATTCCAATTTAAACACAGTATAAAAACTTCAGTGAGGGTTTGAGCCGTCACAAGCATCATTTCAAAAACTAAAGAAATCACTTTAGACTTAAGGAAAAGAATTGCTGATGTTCACAAAGTGTCAAGAACTGGAGTGAGAACTAACATCAAGAAATTCAAAGAGAGCCACACAGCTCAGAACAAGCCTGGCAGATAGAAAGGGAAAGATTTCAAAGACTCTGGAAAGAAAACTAGTCAGAGATGTTTCTACAGACCCCAGAACAACTGCAGAGATGCGTGAATGACTTTCCCAAGTTGAGATTGTCCTCTCAAAGAAGACGATCACTAGAACCCTGCACAGGAATGGACTGTGAGGTTGTAGACCAAGAAAAACTTCTGCAGAAGAGACACCTTCAAGCCAGACTTTAGCACGCCAACCTCAGAACGATTATGCATACTGGAGGTACACCCTTTGGTGAGACGAGACTAAACTAGAGCACTTTGGCCACAGAGGTGCTGCTTATGTTTCAAGAAATGCGTGAGAGGCGTACAACCCAAAGAACGCCACCCCCACATTGAAACACAGTGGTGGGGGTATTATGCTGTGGGGATGCTTCAGTCTGGAATTTCAGATCTCATCAAGGTGGAAGATACCTCATGCAGTCAACAGCAAAACTGGGTTTGGCAGTCACTTTTTCTTCCTGCACAACTCAGAACATGCGTTGCTCCTGGTGAAGAACTACCCCCAGAAAATCAAAGTGAATGTTACTGACTGGCCTGCACAAAGCCTGATTTGAATACCACAGAAAATCTGTGGGATTAGTTTAAGACCAAGATCTGGAAGACCATCTATTTTATTTCTGTGTGAAAAGTAAAAGAATCTAAGCATCCAAATTCAAACAAGGTTATTTAGAAAGGCTGGGTTAAAAATTCCTTGCTCTGTTTAACAGCACTTTGGAAACACTTTTTAAAAAATTAAATTTTAATAGAGGGGCTAATAAATCTGTCCTCATTTGCACACCGACCTCTTAATGTGTGTTGATTCTTCTCTTGGCTGGCTGTTCTGAAGGGTTTTTTCTTTGCTACAGAAGATCCTGCAATCAGCCACCACTGTCATCTTCCATTGGGCATCGAGGCCTTGTGATGTTGCCGTGCTAATCAGTGCATTCAATTCAATACAGCGTAATTTTATTTATATAATACATGCATTATATAATGCATGTATTGTATTGTATAATAACATTAACACACACCAAATACATTATATATACTGCATATCTTATGAAACACCAGGAAGGAAGAAAGTCTGCATATTGAACTTTTTCTAGGCGTCTCTGAACCAGTAATACAGACAAATAATATTCATACCAGCCAAGCTTTTTCAAAAATACAGCTTGTGCTGACATGGCAAGATAAACTTCGAATCACTTGCCCATCAGCAAAAGGAAAGGCATCTGGAGAGGCTGAGGAAATACCATAAACATTATCACTCCTGGAAAGGTTTTTGCTCATCTCTGCTCTTTTATGGTGTAGAATTAAAGCTTTACTGTAGACATAAAGAGTTCCTCCTGCTCACCTGTCCTTACTCAGAGTGCTCTGTTTGGAAGGGCTGCCTGCTCGTCCTCTGACTCCTGAGGGAAAGGCCTCCAGTACTACCACTTGTGGCTTCTCAAGGAAGCACCAGCCATTGTGGACTCCAACATGAAGCCTCCTTTCCTGAATGACAACTGTCCTTATTGCACCATCTGATCCTGGTTGTAGCTAAGAATCGGTGAAGAAAAAAAGTAAACATATATTACACTTATAATCAATAAATATTAGTATTTTATTTTTTACATTATATTTTATGTCTTTGTAACAGTGTTAGGGACTTTGTTTCTTAGTTGAAATTGATTTATAACATGAAAGTTTCCATCAGCAGCCTTGTTTACTTATCCTATTAACCAATAATTTGCTAGCTCTATTAGTATTGTAATTAAGTATTTTATCATTAACAAAAATATGTGAAAGACATCATTCAAATAATAGTGTGTACTATTCTTATTTTTTCAGTTATGTAGTTTCCTTTTGTTTAACAAACAAGTGCTGGCAGAAATGGCTTTGCCACCCTGTATCAGCTGCAGTTAATGCGCAGCTGACTGACAGCTGTTCAGTGACTGACTGTAAACTCTGTTACCCCGAAGTGCAACGCGACGCTGAACCTGCCTCTCCTCCCACTCTTTCCCATTTTTTGTTTCCAGTTCAATCTTTTCTCTCTCTCTCCATCACATCTGCTACTCCCACTCTCCCTTTTTTCCCTTCTCTTTTCGTTGTCATTTTCTCTTTCTGTCCCCCTCGCTGCTTAAAGCCTTCTCCATATCCACCCACACCTTCTCAATCAAATTAGCATATCAATTCAGCTTTGGGTTTTTTCTTTTAAAACAGCAACAGCAGAAACAGGAGCAGGAGTAACAGCCCAGCCCGCTTGGATAACTGTACGGCCCACATACATCACCGCTCGCTGCTGTTCTTCTCCTCGTGTTACATCTCTGCGCCTGCTGACTCCATCTCTGTCTCCATGTTTACTATCTACGCTCCTCTTGTTATCGTTGCTCATTCGCTCACTTACATTATCCAATATGTGCACAGCTCTATACCATATTTTTCTTTTGGTGATGGGGATGGAAGATTAAAGCTCTTTTGATAACCTCAAGTGACTCCTTTATTTCTCACTATCCTCTAACAAAAGAAACAAACAAAACACTATCCGCTTATTACAAGTGCTCTATTTTGTGATGAGAGAAAGCCTTGCTGTTACACATATACGGGCAACTAAAAAGCACATAAGATGCAGGTAAAAATGAATTAATGTGCCGAGTTTTCATGATGAATAATCAGCTTGTGGACCTAGCGTCTACAGTACGTTTTAATAAGATTTCTTTTGTATTATTTTAAGATTTGGTGCCTCACTAAGGCAACACTGCACGTATAGTCTGTTTTAAACCGACTCAGCTCTTGCATAACTGTCCTCCAGCTGGATCACTTAGGCTAAGGCTCTAATCAATTACTGTTTGCTGTTTTTGAGTGCCAAGACTAAGATGTACTCACACAGAGGAGTCAACATCACATGGAAGTCAATCTCGTGCACCATGCATGCACAGTGACAAGCAAAACAATTAATAATTACCAAACAAAATTATGGAAGACTAAATTGCTGTATACAGTGGTGCAAGTGAAAGAAAAAAAAACACAGTAAACTACATTTGCCTCATTTCTAACAAAGAAGTCCTGATTAAATAAACACTAGTTACCTTGTCCTGAAGTGTTTCTCTTTGTTTGTTTTTTGGAAAGCACAGTGCAGCAATGGCTAGAACTATCACCTCACGACAAGAGAGCTCTGGGTTTAAACCTGTTGGTTTAGAATTCACCATTCACATCTGTTCCAGTTCATCCTTCACCTCCTAGTATTGCCTGGTCTCACTCTTATGTTGCTGTCACCTGGAACTGCTACATCTATCATAATTTCTCTCTTATTCTTATTGTCAAGCTGTGTATGGTTGCTAAGCCAGCACTGCACCTGCTTATTACTTTCGAACCTGAAGTCCCACAAGAAGTTAGCTCAGCCATTTTCAAACACTTTTGAGTCTTGGGGACTTTTAAGCCATTTTTGGCACATATGTTCCTGTATGGTATTTCAGCCACATGCATGTGCATCCTAAACCCTAATATTAGGTGAGCGGCTCCGACTTCTCTTGAAAACCTGAAACTTGGATCCTATCTATGGTAGACTCTTGCATCTATGGATCTGGGACAAGAAGCTTTGTTGTAGTCAGTCCAGCCAATCTGTATCTTGTTCTTTGACCTTTTGATGTTGTTTAAAATGCTGTTTTGACCCATGCTTGTTTGTAGATTTGTGTGTCTACTCAGCACAGACGCTATGTTGCTTGCAAGGAGCATCTGGGTTGCAAAGAAGTATGTTACAGATTGATCAATAGAAGTATTTTGTTACCTTATTCAGAAGGTTTGAGTGGATTGGGCCAGATTTTGATTTTATCCAGCTCTTCGTGTCTGAGACCAATGGTTGGATGTGTGCATCGTGATGTTGACTGATTCTTGTTCTGGGAAGCTGCTGTAGGCTGAAATCCACCAGCCACTTGGCATTGGTATTGCGCAAGGGTCTTTCTCCCATATGGGTAAACTGCACAGTCATAGTCAAAATTTCAACCATTCATTTTGACTTCTACTGTATTTATTGTATATAGTATAGCTAAAGTTACTGTGTGGTTATATCGTCTTGGGAACAGAAGTATCCTTCTGTCTCAGTACAGCTTACCATTACAATTTTCTACTATAAACACCGAATTGTCTTTACATTACCCTATCTAACAAAATCATGCATTTGGCTTTCCTGGCAGTTGTCAGCACAAGTGTGACAGGATATCTGTAAATAATTGCTTTCTGTGACATCCAGATTATAATTATGATTGTCTTTTCCTACACAGTCTGTCTGCTCTCGCCTCTTTTCTTCACGGAAACCAGTGGCGGGGAAGATGACAGCGAAATCGCTTTGTCTTTTGTTGGACAGGTCTACCATGAAGTGTTTCAGAGAGAAAATAAAAGACAGACAGAGAGAAAGTTGTTTATAAGAGAACATCAGTTAAAGTGCTGCTTTCTGTTCTCCCTATCCATCTCCTCACACCCCTCCTCCAAGTTTCTCTTTCATTTCATTGTTCTTTTTCCTCACACCATCAGTTTCTCTCTCTCTCTCTCTCTCCCTACCTATCTTGCTCGCTATCCTCTTTCTTCTCCCTCTTGCCTCCGTCTGCTGCCGTCACAGATTTCTTCCTCCCTCGTCTGAAATATGAATATTTTAAAGCTAAGAAGCTTAAAGGGAACAATGAAATGGCCCCCAAGTTAAATTATACTCCATTTCCAGAGTCACAGAAGAGGGACTTTTCTGAGTGATGAGCACACCGGTGCTATGTGGGTGTTTCTTTCTCTTTTTCACACACATATATAAGCTTGTTGTCTCCTACTTTAGTGTCATATTTGATATTCCCCCTCCCCAGAGCTTGCTTTTACATTGCTGAACCAGACAAGTGCACTGTAACCAATCAGCACGGTCCCTTCAGCTGTCATAATGTACACTCGACATCTGTGTTTAAAAAAAGTGGAATTCATTTCTGATAACATGCCTAAATGCTGTTTTGTGTTTGTTGCATAAAGAGAAAGGGGGGAGGCAGAACAAGACTAATTTGCATGCTTTTGGATGCAGTTTGTTTTAGAGCTTTGTTAACAGCACAAACAAAAGCAGTGTGTTGTAAGGGAATGGTTGTAGTTGTATTTTTGTTGTCTTCTAATTAGACAAGTCGCCCTAATGTGGGAGTTGTAAGTGGAAACTAAGCATTCTGCTTATCCATCCATTTTGCATTGGAAAAACACAAAGGGTTGAAAATGCACTAGTGCCAGTGCACCACTATTATCTGTGATGGTTGGTCTCATGGCTGTTAGTCAGAAGTCCATCAAGAGTAAGCCAAAAGTGACTTGATACCAATAAAGCCTTTAGGGCTCAACAGAAATATTTTTTAAACTGCAAAACTCGCATTTCTAATGTGTCTGCAGTCTTGAGGAAAAATAATCATATTGCCTTGAAATCTGGGTTGGGGATAAAGCCCTCAGCAGAAAGTCAAAGATAACTCTGGTGGAAAACACATCTTATCTTGGAAAGAAAACCAAGTCAGAAAACAAAGACCATATATTTCTATGCACTGTAGTGAACAATAATGGCTGACAAGGGTTTGTAGTCCGCATGAGTGTGTACTTGACACATTTTTGCCTTTCTTATTTTCCAGAGTGTTTTTTTTATTATCATTATTTCCCTCTCTCATCTGTATCTGAATCCAAAATAAAATGGAAAAAAAAGCCTCTGAAGTGAAGAAGTGGAAGATTATGAGTATTAACACCTGGAAACAGCATTAACATTGTCACATATTAACAACAAAGATTTTCTTAGATTCAATTTAACGGCCCAACTCCAGGGTGAGGCAAAGGAGACACAGGGGTGAGGATGAAATATTAGTAAGCAAAACTGATTTAGTTGGAGACATTGTAATTTGAATAAAATGGAGGTGCTGAAAAAGAAAGTCCTTTAGAACAAATTTAGAAATAATAGCAGTCAAAAAAGAAATGGAAAGCAGGAAGCAGCTGCTTTATTGTTCAATTTTAAGGGAAATGAGCGTAGATTTTCAGAGAAGCCTAAATTAGTTTCTGAAGGTTATTTCTTTGTGCTTAAAAGGCAGGAGCAAGCTCTCCTCGGTGGCTAACACTAAGACATATGAAACCCAATATAGAAAATGGGTCTGATCCCAGTAATAATGGGATAGAAACTTTGTTAAAGGTCGTGACAGTTGTCCTGAACCCTCTTGACTGCTGCCAGTATAGCAATACTGGGTAACATCCAAGTCAAAAGACAAAAAAAACCCTTTGAACAAAGACAGAGGTTATAGTATTTGAGGGCTGGGGTCCTGCATAGCTTCTTTTTCCAATGGCTTCTATAAAAAAACGCAAGCTTTTGACTTTTATGGTCAAAAGTTATCACTCACCCATCTAAATTACTGAATTCAGGTGTTCCACTCATTTCCACAATCACAGGTGTATCAAATCAAGCACCTAGGCATGCTGATTGCTTCCAAAAACATTTGTGGAATTCCAGGGTGGTACCGCAATAGGATGCCACATGTGCATGAAGTCCGGTCAACAGTCAACTGTTAGTGGTGTTATAACAAAGTGGAAGTGATTGGGAATAACAGCAACTCAGCCATGAAATGGCTATGTAAAATCACAAAACTGAGTCACTGAATGCCGAGGTGCATAATGCGCAGATTTTGCCAACTTTCTGCAGAGTCAGTCACTACAGATCTTCAAATTTCATGTGGCTCCACATTAGCTCAAGAACAGCACACAGAAAGTTTTGTGGAATGGGTTTTCATGGCCAAGCAGCTGCATGTAAGTGCAATCCAAGCTGCATCCAAGCCTTTTGTGCCACCAGTAGTGTAAAAGCACGCCGTCACTGGATTCTAGAGTAGTTGAGATGTGTTTTCTGGAGTGACGAGTCACGCTTCTCCGCCTTGCTGATGGATGAGTCTGGGTTTGGCAGTTGCCAAGGAAAGAGTACTTGTCTGAATGTACAGGGTGGGCCATTTATATGGATACACCGTAATAACATGGGAATGGTTGGTAATATTAAAGTCCTGTTTGTGGGACATTAGTATATGTGAGGAGGCAAACTCCTCAAGATGGGTGGTGACCATGGTGGCCATTTAGAAGTCGGCCATCTTGGATACAACTTTTGTTTTTTCAATAGGAAGAGGGCCATGTGACACATCAGAATTATTGGTGATGCCACAAGAAAAACAATGGTGTGAAATGGTCTTTTTCCTGGCACTTTCCTGGGCTGAACTTTAATAATAAAACCATTAAATATAATCATCGTCTCACTTAGAGGCAAATGCCTTCATTTTCATGTGACTGAAATGGTGCTGAAACCAAGCAGACCAGTGTTTTTCTTGTGACATTACCAATAAGTTTGATATGTCACATGGCCCTCTTCCTATTGAAAAAACAAAAGTTGTATCCAAGATGGCCGACTTCTAAATGGCCACCATGGTCACCACCCATCTTGAGGAGTTTGCCCCCTCACATACACTAATGTGCCACAAACCGGACTTCAATATCACCAACCATTCCCATTTTATTACGGTGTATCCATATAAATGGCCCACCCTGTATTGTGCCAATTGCAAAGTTTGGTGGAGTGGGGATTATGACGTGAGGTTGTTTTTTAAAAGTCGGGCTCGGCCCTTAAGTTCCAGTGTAAGAAATGCTGAATGTTTCAGCATACCAAGACATAATGGATAATTTTATCCTTCCAACTTTGTGGTAACAGTTTGGGGATGGCCCCTTTCTTTTATAACATGACTGTACAAAAGTGCAGAAAGCAAGGTCCATAAAGACAGAGAGCGAGTGTGGTGTGGAAGAAGTTGACTGGCCTGCACAGAGTCCTGACCTCAACCTGATGTAACACCTTTATGATGAATTAGCGCAGAGACTGCGACTTTTGCGTTCAACATCAGTGTCTGACCTCACAAATGTGCTTCTGAAAGAATGGTCAAAAAATCCCATTAACCACCCTTAACCTTGTGGAAAGCCTTCCTAGAATAACTGAAGCCATCATAGCCCAACATCATGTCAAACTTCATGGATTAACAATGGGATGTCACTCAAGTTTGTGTGAAATACGTGTGAAAGCATATAGCAAAGCAAAGTGATTACTTTCAGCAACATAGTGCATTAAACTTTAAACTGACTGAAAACCACATCAATACAAGTCAGTTATGCAAACTATATTAAGATGAAGCCTAATAGACATTCCTGACATGAGTCGGAAAATCTACTACCAAACAAACCTAAAGGTAAAAGTATTCAAGTTCACATTACTTATTATCCAACCGTGTTATATCACTCAAAACCGGCTGTCATTACAGAGGTGCACAGTAATAATCATTTGAAGCTAACAGCACACATTCTGTGACAGTCTTTGGAAGCCATCATTAGTTATGACAGTGAAAGTGTCAGAAAGAGCTATGTAAAGAGCGAAAATGAAACCTGGAGAGAAGCAGATGGCACTTTCTCAGCTCCACACACCTGGCCAGTAACTGTAGGATGTGGGTGTGAATGTTCAGTGTAGAAAGTTACACAAATTATGATGCCAGTAATGAGTGGAGGAAGTTTCAGACACTGTTCATCCATTTGACAAGCAACTCTGGTATAGTTTACTAACACTTTAAGGCTGGGGGCAATAACATTCCCTATTGGAGCTACCTGCTGTAGTGACCTCTTGTGAATAAGAGTGCAGCTGAAAGTTACTTCTTCTATGCTGTATTTACATATTTTGATCAGGTTTCTCACTCGTACATTGATATTTATGCAAATGCTCAAAAATCCAAACAACAGTACATATGAGCAGCCTAGTGTGCAGTGTACTTTTAGCTTAAAAAAATAATGCCACAATGCCATTCACTCAGCTTGTTATCATCAGCAGCATTGCCAAAACCAACGTCTCCAACACCTCTATTTTCTATTAATATGAAGTTAATGTTAATTGTGCAACTAGTAATGAGTGAACAAGAATGTGGTTTCAGAAAGTCTTTTTCCTGGCACTTTCCTGGGCTGAACTTTAATAATAAAACCATTAAATATAATCATCGTCTCACTTAGAGGCAAATGCCTTCATTTTCATGTGACTGAGGTGCCAAAGCAGAGGCCAGCTGAAATATATAACTGGGAAAATATTTTTAATGACTATCACTCAAACACTAATTACATCTTTTCTTACTTATCTTGACAATACAATTAATAATAGTCCTCCTCATTCCCAATCATCCACTTTATCTTACACTGACTATCTGAAGGAAATGCAGCTGCTTGTTTGTGTGTTAGTGAAAAAAACAAACAAATGGGAACTTAAAGTATGGGGAGGATTAATTACTCAGTTTACTCAACTGAAAGTGTAGCAAATAGGCAAAACCTAAACTGAATGATTATTTGGGGGGACCAGCCAACGCATTCTCATCCCAAAATGTGAAATACTGACTTTTAGCTCAGATGCTATCAGCATCACAATGATATGCACAAGGTTACTGCTAGGAGGCGGTGAACTAATCCACTTCGCACAACAAATTCAGAGAAATTATTTGGGTGTTGGAATGATTTCTGGTGGAATAGAGGTGTATACATACAAGAAGCCACTCAAACATGTGGCGTTCAGAAAGTCAATAACATTTGGTGACTTCAGAGAACTACAAGTGAAGTAACAGCTGGCGATGCGAAATTAAACTTTTCAAAATGTTGCGACCAATCAAAGTGACTACTAGTCTGACCGAAGGATACCATTCATTGACATGACCGAATGGTGAACACATTAGAGGGCTATATAGGCAACCAGAGCCTGGAATGTCCACTACCGGCCAGCCATCAGCAATTGTTGCATGTGTACTCACTTCCTATGTGAACACCCCTTATGTTTGCCAGAAGCCAGTTTGGTTCTTATTCCATTTGGGGCTTTGTTTTAGTTACTTTATCTTGTTTTTAAGGTTTAGGCAAAGGGACAATATTGTAGTTTGGGTTAACAAATAGCTTTTCAATAAATGTACTTTGCACATTGAAAAATTATACTTTACATCTAACTCCTAACGCATTCATAGTTGACCCATCTCAGTACTGCAATGAAACGTTTGCATCATGCCTGTACAAAAGGATAACTCCCAGAACTTTGATAAAATGGAAGAATTTAAAAACCTGTCAAAAGTGCAGGAATGACCATCATTTGCCTTTCAGACTATAGTATTATAATTTTTTTAATAGTTTTATAATAATGACAATTGTATTTATAAAACAGATTTCATTACACGAAACTCAATCAGCTTAACACAGAAAATGAAGAAACATTAAAAACTGTGTAGGTTTACAGTGCCTTAAGGTAGCAAAAACAGCAAAACACAACAAAAGAACAAAACTTATTAACTGTAGGCATTAATGTTTCTGTAATGGTTACTCTACGATTACATGCTTCAGAAAAGATGTGTGTTGTTTTGTTTTTTAACTGAGGACAGACGACCACAAATATAAGAAATGCGTGTTGGGTTCTGGCAAAAAGGAGACTTGGAATATTTTCAATCAAGTAAAGTATAATGCAATTAACTGATTTTTATTTGTATATAACAGCTCTGTCCAGAAACTAGGAGCACTTTTTATTGAAATGTAACTTGGTACCAATTTAGATAAAATATAAAAGGTAATTAATGGTCTATGTTTCATTATTACTACAACTTTAAATTTCCATTAAAGAAAAGTTTAAGAAAAATATATTACGTGACAAATACTGTAATTAGCAGGTTTCAGATTGGCCAAGAATATTGCGATTGTTTGTTATTTAATATTTTCCTCCATCTATGTATATATTCCTCATGAATACAGAAAAATGGTTCTTTACTGGTTTCAGGACAAAATAATTAAAAGCAAAACCACCTTTATAGCTTTTGCAGATTTTTTCCCCTGATGCTTCTGAGGTTTTTTTTTCTGCAAGGCACCATTAAAAGCTGTCAGCTATTAATCAGTAAGTTTTCATGTCAGTACTTTGTGAAATCAATGTGTAGGCTGTTGTAACAGGTAATAATAACTCTACAGATGGCAACTGTCATCTCAAGGGGCGTGTGTGAGTGTGTGAAAGAGAAATGGCAAGAGAGTGTGAGAGAAAAAAAGCAGTTGAAATTATGTCCCACAAGAGTTTTGTATAAGCCAATTACCAAGTCAGTTATACAACTCCAGCATATTTCTCTTACCTTTGAAAACCGGCAAACAAAGGGAAACACTTCTGAGCTTTTATGATCATACACTTCTCACATAGCCAGGGAGAAGATGCGAGCTGGTAATTTACCTTTTTTTTTTCATGCTTTAACCTGTTTGATCTGTGCAATCAGGGCACACACCTACAATAGAAACCTTTGTTTTGTTTTTTGAAAGAGTCATGTAATATAGGCAGATCAAGCTTCACACACCTTTAAATCAAATGCATCCATGACCTGTGTTCATTTTCACCCATATCAAGACAGTGAGTGAGTGAGTGAGTGAGTGAGTGAGTGAGTGAGTGAGTGAGTGAGCGAGTGAGTGAGTGAGTGAGCGAGTGAGTATGTGCTCCTACCCACGCAGTGGATGTTAGCTCCCCCATATTGAGGCTGAGTCATTCGTGGCAAGAAACAGTAGCAGCATCATTAGCATGCTGCTCTCATCCTCCCACTCCCCTACTCCTTAACAAATTTTAACTGGCACAGAGCTTCCACCGATAAATCACTGTTGCCCGACCGCTGAAACACTTCCATAATTCACCAACCAAAAATATTGAGTCAAACACACACTCATACTGCTCCCTTTCCGTTCCCCTCCCCATTTCATTCCATTTGTCCCTAAGCGTAGCGTAACACTTTCAACCACAGCACATGGAGTTCTACACCATCATGATCACATTATGTTGTCTCACAGTTGGTCCGACTTGGAAGGAACCCCTTAATGCTGAGTCCAACTATGAGCACCAACAGCACAAAAATATGTGATATCATATCATAACTTTAAAGGATAAGGTTGTTTCTCACTGACAACACACACCAGGAAGAAAAAGTCCATTTCATGTTATTTTTTTAACCCTAATCTCTCTGTAGTACTCAGATCCAAGCCTAATTATTTATATTGTAGACAACTGTTTTTTTGTTTTTTAATGAGTCACAATTCAGAATTTTCTTTGAAATTTGTTAGGGACAATTTTAACCTCAGTATTAACAGTACCAAAGGATCATCTGTGTAACTGTGTGTTCAATATATGTGCTTAAGTAGTGTCGCACCACAGAGCTTCATTTTACAAAATTAAAAACGAGGATTTGGCTGCTCATGCAACACAGAAGAATTAATACATTGTGAGTTTTGGCATTTTTAGTTGATTTGGTAACAAACACAAAAAGGAAATTTGTTTTGGTTATGAAATGTCTGTGTGTTATTTGTCTGTGATTTATAGCTCATATAAGGCCCTTTTAACACCACTTAGATCCCAGTCACACAGGCCTAAAAAGACTGGTGGGTCACATGGCAACTGCTCGGTAAAAACGAATATTCCCTAAACATTTGAGTAATTGCTGAGACTGCTGCCCATTACTCTCATTAATTCCTAAGCCCCAGTCACACAGCCTTAGAGACCAGTCAGTGACTCCAAGGTAACCATCCATCACTAGGGAAAAATGTGTATTCCGCAATCAGGTTGCGAGTTGTTGCAGACGGTTGCTGGCTCTTGCTAGATAAAAAAAAAACAAAAAAACAAAGACTCAGGTAGAGGTATGTGGTGCTGCAACGAAAACCCTCATATGTCTTGATGCATTCTCAATCATCCAGGCAAGTAAATCTCCAAAGGTTGATTCTGTTCATCTGGACGTAGCGTTTTCAGTGGGAGAAACGTTTTGTCACTCATCCAAGTGACTTCTTCAGTGTCAGCTGACTGCAGGTTTCTTATATCCTATAAAACAGTACATTTGCATAATGACTGAAATCGGCACACTGAAGGAACAATGGACCTCCCAGCCCATTGTTCATTCAGTGCCGATTGTGTCCCTTTGAGCAATATGGCTCATTTGAAACAGTAAAACTTAGTATTGTTGACAGCCCAAAATGTGATGTCCCCATATGTGGACAGCAGGTCTTTGGAGGTTAAAGTAAAAGTTGTGCCTTTTGGAAAATGTTGCTTTAAAGGGTAAGACAAGTTGCACTTTGACATTTATACATACATATATATACACATTCCTGGTTTGTGTCGGACTTTGTCTGGTTTCAGTACAGCTCAGGAGATAGTCAGTGAGCGTTTGCAGACAAGTTGGCATCTTCTATACACACAATACAGACAACCATATCTGTAGTAAGGATGTGTTTGTTCTCTTTGCTACCAGTCACATCCAGCAACCACTCACCAGCCAGTCAGAGAATATAAATTTTTGCCTAGCCACCAGGGGGTCACCAGCCAGTCTGTAGGCCTGTGTAACTGAGGCTTAAGGTGATGAGCAATAATGAGACACAAGGGCTAAATGATATTTAGGCAGCTGTATCAAAATGGATCTGAACCATCAGGTTACTTCTATACTTCCTAAAATGTAAGGCGATTTCTAGAATTAAAAAACTATAAGGTTGCTAAAAAACAAAACAAAACAAAAAAACGTAATTTTACATAATCGCCGTTTTAATAAAAATAAAAAATGTTTCTTCAGCATTACAGTCAGGAAACAGCCAGCATGAGGTGAGTGAAATGATAATCCCTATTGAAATGATAATCAGCAGTAGCAACTCTTCCTGCAACAACAGCTCTGCAGCGACAGTGCATAAAGCAGGCTTAGTGGAATATCATCGATAAATGACATTTGATTCTCGTGTTCCAATTTCTGAATAGTTTATCTTACAGTGTCACAGTCAGCGGTTTTGACACATATCTGACTCACACTGGTCAACTATCCTTAAGTGACATCTGTGCTCACTAAAATGGATTTTCTGGAATTTACATAGTCCCATTTACAGTCCTCACTGGAGGCTTGGCAGCATGTAATCAATAAATGACCACAGAATGTAACACTTTAATTTCTCTATCTGGACTCAGTTTATTTTACATTTCCATACTGGCTATTCAAATTCTATAAAACTAATACTTAAAAAATTTAAATGCAATACATTGTTTTGTAAAAAATACATATATATTTATAATGATTTTCCTTGCATGTTTAGAGACCTTTTAAATGCAGGTGAAAGAGTGAAATCAGTGTTTTTGCAGAATTTTTGTTTTTCAGGAGAGCTTTATTGTATTGTATGGTATTGCATGTCATCTGAAACAGTGTTCAAAGACACTCAGAGGGATTTTAAAATAATTCATGACAGAGAGAAAAGAATCAGTTGAAAATCAATTAAATAATAATTTCTTGATGATGTTTAAAGTTTATCTGTTTCCTGATTCAACAGCTGGGCATTTCTTGTCTTGTCTGACTTACAGTGTCTATAATCAGTTGCAGTCTATCTCCTCTAATGATTGGATCGTCAATCACTACGAAGACCTGGATCCCATGAATATTTTATGCTCGCCAACTGCATTAACCCTGTTCTTTTGCGCTGCATCAGTTACATGGGTAAGTGGCCTGCAGTCAAACTGGGTTTCCTTGGAGAACAATGTGCAAGAACGCTGCTTTTGTTCAGAAATGTTCAAACAAAAAATGCTTCTTTTTTTCTTCTTTTAAATACTACCGCGTCCACAGGGGCAGTCCTACTTTGAGTGAATTTTCTTCTTTTAGGACAAATGAAAACTTCCCCGAGCTTTGTTGCCACAGTCTTTCTCCGTTCATTAAATCAGCCTAAGGCGTTTTGTTCTGCTTGCGGCGCGGCATTGGTCCTCCCCTGCTCTTCTCCTCCTCTTCATCATCTTCTGTTCTATCTGCTCTTTTGATCACAAGCTAAAATGTTACATACATTCTGACAGGATCTCAGGCCCTTTCAACACGCGCAATAGGTTTTATTGAAGATATAGGTGAGCGGGTGCTACAGGTCACTGGAGGTGTAAGCCTTTGGCTTTGGGGAATGTAGACAAATTCAAGCATCTCTGAAGAGTAGTGTTAATTTTTTCTCTCTCCCTTTTTCTTTTTAAACAGGGGGTCAGAGTGTGTTTGAAGAGGTCCAAGACTGCAATTTAAATTAATCTTGTGCTCATTAAACTGTTATATAAAAGTAAAGTAGCTACACTAGTCCACATAAAAAAGCACATCAACTAGGGCACAGGCTGTATAATATATGGGAAAGTGGACTGTAGAAAGAAGCAACACTGGGATAGTTTATTGAGCTAAAAATAGAAATACTTATGGGGAGATTAAGTGAAGACGATATGTTAGACAAGCAGCCAGTATAAGGATTTTGTCTCATGCTGTACTGTACATTCATCTGCTTCCCCATTCCTTTTCATTTTTGCTATTCCATTCCTGCCTCAGTATCATTTAAGCACGCTAGCATGGAGTCACACACATTCACTCTCTCACACACACACACAGACACAACGGTAAAACCGAGTTGGCGTGTGAGGTGTCAGCATCACTTCAGAGACAGCTTGATGACAATCCAGCTGGAGTCACACTTTAAAGGTCACACACAGATCACACACACACACCCTTTCTCTTTGTCTGTCTGTCTTTCTCTCTCTCTCTCTCTGTCACACACACACACATGCGTACACGTTTTAATTAAAAGCTGCAATCAAGCTGACTTCTGCATGTATTAACACCTCTTGCAGACGTGAGAATGTCGTCATATTGCTGAAGTTATAAAAGTCTGGAACATTTAACTCATCTACGCAACATAGGCTGGTTATGAGGACCTGCAAAGAACATCTCACCAAGGAGGGAAAAAAAGTGTGAACGCCAATATGAGAAAATTAGTCATGCTAGCATGACACTTTGCTCACAGAGAAAAAGTTGTAGTCTACTTTCCCATATTTACACTTAGGTACGGAAATAAAATATACAGAAATAATTTCAAACTGTATGCATGCAACAAAAACTGGATTGAAATACAAGAAATATCCTTGGAAACGAGAAAGGGGACAAAACATAAAAAGGACAGAGCTGCCTGTAAATGCTTAATGATTGAAGTGCCAAAGGGAATAGGCCTGTTTGGAAAAGAAAAAAAAACTGGGTTAGTCTTTTTTTTTTCAGTTTTTACTGAAATATGTTTCATTAATGCAAAAGTAGTGGAGACAAAATCCTAACTGACTGTTTGATTGTACAGATCAATCAATAATGTTCTAAAGGGAGGTTTAGGGCTGCATGACCTGCATATACAAGCGTATGTAAAACCTTGTGAAATTACAGGTCCTTAGCTCCACTAGCATTCTCTTCAATCTTCCATCATCACAAGCTGACTGTTGTGCTGGCAGTAGGTTTTGTACCTTGATACCTTTGGTCGAGTTTACAACAAGACTACTGAGATAAGAACCACCATCCAACTATAAGTCAGCCAAAAAAATAAATGAATAAATAAAATATTTATTCTTCTGTGGATCTTTTGCATTATTGAGATTCTACACAGTTCTATCCAAAAGGAATACAACTTCTATGTAAAAAATTAGACCAATATTTATACTCGCTGTCAACTCTGTGCTGGTATATAACAACTATAAACCACCTTTTTATGGTATGAAAAATAAGCATCTAGTTTTCACTCAAAATGAGAAAAACACTTGCCATATTTTTTGTCATTACTGAATTACAGTGTCCTGCTATGAATGCACCAGACCAGAACCTAAAGGAGCATTATCATTAACAATGCGTAACATAGCAACGATTTGTCACAATCGTCGGTATTTTACACGATGGGATGAGAACGTGTTGTGAAATTTAAATGCTTCACTGTTCTTCCTATGCTGCTGTTAAGTGGCCATGTCTGTATGTCTGAACCTTTTTCCACCGGTTGTTTATAAAAAAAATTTTGTTTGTGTTGGCTTGTTCTTGTCACAGTACACGCATGCGTAAAAACCACAATGAGTTTGGACCTTTGTTTTCACGCTGTTATACAGATGTTGGTCCCCAGTGTCAGAACAGAAATTGTGCAAAATGTCTTTTAAATTATGCTGTCCCATTGTTTCCGGAGTAATCTACACGGGGACCTGAACTTGTCGTAACACATTACTGTGGGATGATTTACAAAAAGTTTATATTGTTCCCTTTTTCAGTGAGATTGCTCTTGAATTTTTACTTTATGACATATTACTGCATATGATGTGGATGCTGTGTTTATTTATTTGTGCTGTGTGAGAGTTGCATTTGTGCGATTTCTTTTGCTAATAATCTGCTGTCCTCTTGGCCAGGTAATTTAGATTATGTAATTATCTTATATTTTATATATTTGTAATTTATATTTTATTGTGATTTTATTTGTACTGCGATTTTAATGGAAAGCACTTTGGTGTACTTCGGTCTTAAAAATGTGCTATATAAATAAATTTTGATTGATTGGTTTTGATTATGAAAACAGATTTTTTTGATCTTAGTTAGGCTATTACATGGAATGAATAAGATACTGATTATTTAACATTAACATTATAATGCAACTGTGGATTAAAAGTACAACGTCCCTGCACTGGAAAAAGTCAACAAATGTTTTGGGCCATTTCTAATCAGATTTGATTGATAAGTACTGTTATTTTCATTTGTTTTTTTTATTTTGGTTTAAAATTCAGTTTAATTTATTTCAGTTTTCAGATTAGTTTTGTTTTGATTTTAGTTTTAATTTTGGCTATTGATGGCATTTGTCAGCTTTTAAGATTTAGAAAGTCAATAACAGTACAAGAAATACAATAGACCAAACACTTGTCCTGTTTGTGTTCACAGATTTTACCAACACTGAGTTTTTCAGTTCTGCTGACTACCTAACATTGTTCTATACATGCAGTTTTACACACAACCGAATTCTTAAAAAAGAAGATAAACACCCATAGTGTTTTCAAGATGGCTACGATTGACAAGATCTGCCTTCTTGAAGAATTTTGGTTATTCCATCACAGACACACTTACAACAGCTCCTACTATTTGCTCCACTTAATCAAATCTACTCTCCTTTAGTCCCCTGTGTTTGAGTTTGGGGATTAAACCCAGCAGTATCAAAGAGCAGGCAGAGAGGGATATGGAGTGACAGTGTTGTCATATCAATTCCCATCCTTACTGGAGACACATCTCACTTAGGCTGAAGTGAACAGATAGGGCCTGTGCGAAGCCATTGTACATATAATTGCTAGTCCAAAGCTGCACCTGTCAAATACGGTTAACCATCTGGGTTTCCACAGACAAGAAAAAAAGAAAAGAGGATAGATAAGCTCCATTTAGTTTGGGAGGTGATGTGGCTTAAATTGCAGTGGCAGCTGTAAAAGGGCTCTGGCTCGCACACTAAAGAAACGGAAAGTGAGATAAAGGAAAGTAGGCCGGAGAAAATAATCTTGGCAGAGGTATGTCAAGGCCATCCTGGTCATCTTTAATTTGAGGAGATTGGTGAATGGCCACCTCACAAGAATGAAATCAGGACTGTACGTATGCATCGTACATGTATCTTCATAAAAGGGAACCGTAAGGCAATTTGCTTTTCCCAAGTAAGCACCACATATACTGTACATTTAAGGGAAATAGGATGTAAGATGAGGAAAAGACATGCTTTATGAGTATATAGTTCAAAATGACACTTTGCCAGTATATTTTTTATCAATGGAATATCGTTTTTGACTGCAGTAGCAATTTAAATGCTTCCAACTGCAGAGCTCCGCATGAGAATATGGACTTTAAAGAAGATGAGACACAGATCTGTGTATTTTATGAAAAACAGTCATCTAACCTTCCCTGATGTGTCATCTGCAAAAACTATCAAGACTGTGTGTGTGTTATGAAAGCTTGGCCTTACTGTGTTCTGGCAGTCAGCATTGATCAGCTGCAGCAGCTGGCTCTCGAACTTCTCCAGGGACGGCTGAAGGGAGATGGTAAGTCTGTTCAGGGTGAAGGGCAGCGTTTTGAGCGTCTGAGGCTTCAGCAGAACATCTCCTGATGACAGCGTGAACATAACATCAACTGACACACACGCCTCAATATTTACACGATTTTCCTCAGTCATATTTAGAGTGCTTTCCTAGACTAAATTGATTTCTTCCCTGCTCTGTTAAATGTGTTTTCCGCTCAGAAAATGTCTGTTCCATTTGGACTACTGTGGAGGAGAAAACACCATCTAGTGTAATACATGCAAGCTACAAGTTCTGAAATACATTTCAGTACAGTTTGTTCATGACCCATTTGTAAAATTAATTTTCCATCATCCCCAGAAAATGGCATCGGAGAAGTTCGAGAAACATGAAAGACTGATTTCAAATGAAAATGCACAGCTTAAAAAAGCAGAATCACTGTGTGTATACTCCGTGTTTAATATATAAAAGTGAATGATATGTGCAACAAGCTTATTCTGGATTTTTTTCAGTTTTATGAAAGATTTATTAAAATTCTCTTCACATAAAGTAAGGACAAAACATTATGTGCAATCCTGGCAGATCAGCCAATCTCAGTGCCGCATCAGCTGATGACTCTGTTGACACCTTTCTAAAATCCAAATCAGGATATCTGCAAGCTGCTTTACGATCCACCTCCACCCTAGCTTCTGTATTCATGCTTTATTGCACCTAATCCACATCTGTTGTTCTTGATACATTCTCTGTTCTGTGCCTGCTGATGTGTTATCCGCACCTTTAGGCTCTCATGTGTGCATGTGGAAACTGAAGAAGGTCCCATAACAGAACCAAGTAAACTACAACTACAAACTACAGATAGAAATATGGGCCTATATGTGCTAATTGTCTTTGTAGTCCAGTTTAATTTGCAGTAGTTTCTGAAGCATCACATAAGCTACCTTACAGCCATCAAGGAAAAAGAATTTCATAACATTTGGAAGGTTCAGTGTCTCCTGATGTCAGCTGAGAATTACAGCTGTCAAGATTGATGAGCTGAAAAAGACAGTCTGAAAATTCCAGCTTTCATCGAAATTGATTCCGACCAAAGCGTCTGACAGGAAAGAGCGACAATCAGCGAGTGAGTCAGTTGGTCAGTTGTGCAGCTGCAGCTCAGAATTTCGAGCCAGCTGTCCACTAATCAAAAGTTCTATCAGCTCCTTCAGTCCACATGCCAATTTGTCCTTGAGCAAGATATTTAACCCCATAAAATTGCTGTACTGAATTATTTCTTCTTACATTTAAAAACAATATGTAACATTTAAAGGATCTACATTATACACTGCAGTTATGGTCAGAGGTTTACATACACTAATCCTGGGCATGAATGACATTTGTATTTGAGGCCTTGAATGATTTCTTTGAACTGTCTGTTTAAGGCACGATATGCTAAAGGAAACTTAACCAAATATTAGAGGAGTCTATATAAGTATTTGAGTCTGTATGTATAATTTTAACCCTGTGTGCATTATAGAAAATACAAAATATATTCAAACTCATGCAACCATTTTTTTTGTTTTTCATTAAATTCATTCATGCTGTACAATTATTATATCGTGGGAAAAAAAAATTTTAAGAGCACAAAATTATCATGATATTCATGTCCATGATGAGTATGAAAATGTCTGACCACAACTGCACAAACAGGACTTAAAACACATCATATAGAACAAACTGAGGACTTAAAAGTATGAAAGTGGTTAATATGTACTTATCAGCAAGTAATATAACACACTTCCAAGCAAGGGAATTTTTCAGTAGCTCAGCAGTCAGGAAAATAGTGACTGCCAGGACAGCAACAGAAAGGTTTCTGTCCTGGTTTGACATATTAAAAAGAGCTCAAAGACATGCTGCTATATCTCGCCCCCCTACATGGTCTAAGACAATTGAATCTAAGCTGGCTAACATCTTAACAGACAGATTTTGGCTGCTTGTGGAAGATGGATAGCCGTCATTTTCTGAGATATTGAGAATTTTCAAATCACATAGAAATATATGCGGCATCTAACACACTATCCCTGGTATACATCAACACAATGTTCCTTCAGCCCTGTATTGCATGTCTGTAACTGACTTGAAATAAGAGGTCATAATTAAGCTAGTTACAGATATACACACATACACACACACACACACACATATATATATATATACATATATATATATATATATATATACATATACATATATATATATATATATACATATATATATATATATATATATATATATATACATATACATATATATATATATATATACATATATATATATATATATATACATATACATATATATATATATATACATATATATATATATGTGTGTGTGTGTGTGTGTATGTGTGTATATCTGTAACATGGATACGCCTATGACAAAGAAGGGAATATGATAATCAACAATATCATATATATATATATATATATATATATATGTATATATATATATATATATACATATATATGTATATATATATATATATATATACACATATATATATATATATATATATGTATATGTGTATATATATGTATATATATATATGTATATGTGTATATGTATATATATATATATATATATATATATATATATATATATGATATTGTTGATTATCATATTCCCTTCTTTGTCATAGGCGTATCCATGAGCTGGATCAGGAATTTCAGTCCTTTTTTAGTACATCTATTTCTTTAATGCTTTGTGGAAAGCTTTCTAATCCCAGTCACTGGAATATTTAAACCGGAGAAAGACTGAAATGCTTCTGTCAGAAAAACCAGACAAAAACAGTTTCCTTTTGGATACTTGGCATTAATTGAACCCGAACTGAATGAAGAAAGCACTGCAGCAAACAGACGAGGTAAGAAAGTCTGAATCCACAATCACCCCTTTCAGACACAACAAAGAGTAAATAGCCAGTGTGATTGTAATCTCTTCAAGAGTAATGCAGCCACTGAGCATTTCATTGCAGCCCTTGTCTCAGGAGCGCAGAGTTGGACTGTTCTGAATGCAGTGTGAATATCAAGCCAGTGGCTGTGGTCTTAAAAGGCAGCTTAGGTCTCTGCTGCTCACAGCCCCAGAACATGAAGAGGATTAGCCTGCTACCATACCTCCCACTGACTCCCAATGATTATAGCTCTGCACTGTCAGACTTCATTACATTCCCCCTTAGAAACTCACTTTCTAACTACTGCAGACATTTCAACTTCTGATGGAACTAAGTTTGTAAAAAAGGGAATAACTATGATGAATGTCCCGTATGTTATTGTGACAGCTTGAAGGAGAAAAGTGAGAAGCGGTTGATCTATATAATATAAGATCAGACATGACATGTTAAATGATTTTGACTGAGCAGTGTCATATTACTCAGGTGACATCACTCCAACTCTAAACTCACTGGGGTGTTGAAAGGGGACAAAATGTGCAACAAGTACACACAATCTGTAGTACACATGAGTGCAGGTACACCCAATAAAATTCTCAATCTGTCACAATACTTTACTAACTGGTAAGTAGCTGCACAATTATGCTCTTTAGGCTCACTTTTGCCCCTTTTACTTTCCACTGAACTAAGGTGTTGAGGCCTCAGTCCCCCAGGCCTAACCCCCCGATCTTGCTGCAGTTGCTAGGTGAAATCGGTCACAAAGAGGGTGCTACAACAAAAACCTCATGATTGCTTTGGATACTAGGAAATTGCAGCAGCCACTCATTTACATGGAAGAGGCCAACTTGTTTGTAAACTACTGCAAAAGTTGAAAAGGTTGACTGAAAAAAAAGAATGTTTGCTGTAACTTCCCACTAAAGCTAACATGTTTCAAAAGGTGCAACATTTTTTTTGAAGGTTAACGGTCTCTGTTTTTTGTTTGTGTAACACTTTTCACTTTCACTACTGTTCTGCAACTATTTAGCAAGTGTTTGCAGACAAGCTGGAATCCTTCTTGAAGAATGTGAGTGACCACAGCAATTTGCTAGTGAGCAAAGCAATTGCAAGGAGTTTTCCATGAAGCATCATATTCTTCTGTGCAACCAACTTCACCTAGCAACACCAAGCAACCTGCAGCAACCACTCGCCAGCCAAATGAGGATTACGCATTTTTCTCTTGTGACCAGTTACCAGATGGTCCTAAACACTCTCTAGGCTTGTGGTGTGTTTGGGGCTTTATCCTTCTCTCTGAAACTTTACAAGGTCTTGTACTTCATAAGTGAACTGACGCTTTAAGATGGGCAAAGGCACACCACATTAACAGCCAACCTTATTGGGGGGGGGGGCGGTGTCTGTAGAAGCATATATTGAATAAATGAGTAAAAGGCAAAAGTAGGCTGATTAGTCAAGACAATGACTAACAAGTAACTTCTCCTGCTCACAGGCCTCATGACAGTCATTAGGATTTAATGTGTTTAAAATAATCTTAATGAGAGTAACAATCCAGCCACATAAGCTGAAGGCAAACAATTTGAATTCACCCAGCTGTAAAAACCAAAACTCAGACTTACAGATATTCAATTCATTAGGGAGCTTTCGTCTTACGCTGATCTCAAAACATATCAATATTTTTCTAAAGTAGTTCACACAATGAATATTCATACGTATTTTAACTGACATGCTGCTTTGTACTCTTGCAGGCTGACATATTAACACAAACTCTGACGAGGAGTGCATAACTAAGTACACGTGAGTACTCCTCGCTATGTACTAGATGCGCCTGCTCCCAGTCATTCAAAACATGTACAGTATCTCACATCGATAAAAAAGAAAGCTTAGATGCTGTCCCTACTTGTGAAAACTGTCGTTTCCACAACACACTGCTTTCCTCCCGAGGTCCTTACATGCACATAAACTTATGTCATAAAGTTTATTGAACTCAAATAGGCACAGAATCAACTTTTCTTTCTTCAGTTTTGGTACATTGTGTGGTTGAATTTAGAACAGCTCTAGGCTTCATTTCTTTTGGTTGCATGAAGGTATGTCACAGCATGTAGCAGTCAAAGTTGGGTGAGTGACAATTATTGTTTGGTGGTGCAAGCAAAGGAAAAGAATGGGTTTCAGGGCGCAGCATGTCCTATTTAAAAGGCCCTTAAGATCCTAAAATTTCTCAGTGATGTAAAGTTTACCTGTCGGGGAAGCTACTAGTCCAGGAATGTTCTCTTCCCCGGATACAAGGACATTCTCTGGAAAGAGGTGCAGGACAGAATCCAGTGCAGGATGTTTTTTCAGGACACAGGCCAAATGTGCTCCTTCAATAATCTTCAACATATTATGATCTGCAAAAGGAGACATACAGCAAATTTACGTTGAATGTTCTGCACGCATTTCATGACAAATAGGCAAACTCTTCTTCTGAATCCAAATGAGAAAGATATGCTGTTTTACCCTGTCATTATCCTCAAGTTCCCCAGAAAAATGTTATCCATCTCCTTGGCACGATGCAATCTAATATTTCTGCAGAAGCAGGGATTCACCTGACACCCAACACACATAGACGCTTTCATTTTTCAATATTCCATTTTTGCTGTTCGTGACTTATGTGCAATGTTCCATTACACTCCAAGCATCATTTTCCAGGGCTGAAACTGAAATGACAACAATTCAACTTGGAAAACACGCTCGTCCAGAGGGGCACTGCAGCGTAGATGAGACACAAGGTATGAGCAATAAAGCAGACATCGTCATCATTCAAGGAGGTCGTCCAATGACAAGCAACAACCCACAACTCCTGCCATCAACACAAAGCACAGATCATTTGGAAGGTGAGTCAAGTGGAGTTTGATGCGCTGCGTATGTTGGTTTCCTTCAAGCCTGGCAAAGCATTGCAATCTTTCTCTCTGACAGGGTTAATGACTGCACCTTCAACAGCATCAGTAACAATCAATACATGATGCTCCATTCACTTCAGTAGCTTGTTTCAAGACAATGGCATTGAGGAACCTAAAGGTAACACATAAGCAGTAGAATATGCATATTTTTGAAAGTGGTTGCTGGAAATCGCTGTGAAATCGATTGCTAAAGCTCCAGGCACACTGACCTAGAGGCTGGTAAGTGACCTGCAGTAATAACTGATCAACCCAGTTCCACCCCATCTGATCCTTGTCCTGTTTTTAATGCCCATATCTAACCTTTCATGTACGAGTGGTGACATATACCAGCAAATATATATATGTCTACAAATGGAAATAATGTTTTTTGTTTGTTTGGTTGTTTTAATGATAGTGGTCATGACTGGATATGACTGATATATAAATATAATATATAGTATATTTAAAGGGGCAAGATCTGGGTATTAGAATACAAACACAAAAAGTTTTGAAAAGCAGATGATTTACAGTCTTGTAGAACCGTAAAGTGTCAATAAACACTTAATCATATTTTACCAAATTAACAAATACTAAAAATTACCCTTATAGATATATTTTTTTATTTAGTTATTTACTTTTCCAAAATTATATAATCTTAATTTTAGTTTTCATCTTAGGCGACCAAAATGTTTTGTTCCTGGCTATTATTTTCATTTAGTTTTAATTAATTATCATAACCTTGTTGCTAACTCTTCACCCACCATGTCTTCAGCCTCAAACTATTCAGGAAAAATATAAAATTGAAAAATATATTTTTACATCACAAGTTGGATCCATAACAGAGTGCTACAGTGTTTTACAAACTCTCAGGGAATCCAGGGTTCAAGATGTGATTAAAATTTAATGGGCAGATCCAACTGAAGGCAGTTTAACTTTAACCTCTAACACAAATAGACTGTTTGACTTTGGTTTGCTATTGATGTTAAATTCTACCACTTTGCTTTGAAAAATAATAATTAAAAAAATTACCTTCTACGTTTTTTTTCTTTTCTTTTTTTTGATTTTGTAAATTCATCACAACAGTTAGAAAAGGCCAAACTACACTACAGTGTATGTTTCCTACATACAAGGTTAAAAATGAGCTCAGCCCTAACAGCACTGCAGTATGGTTAAAGATCTTTAATGCTTGCGAGTACTCACTCCGACAAGTAACCCCCCTGCAGTTTGGGGTTTTATAGGATTACCTTTGTGTCATTTCGGATCTTCCACAGTATGAGCCCTGCCAAAATATTCTCTGCAACTCCTCCTATCCTATTTATGGATACCCTTTTGTCTGCTCTGTGGAAGGCACAATGTTGTGTTTGAAACTCTCATCAGATTTGTACATTTCCTTTTTCGCCTTGCAAAGGAGTTGTGCAAACGATTAAAGACTGTTAATGGTATATGTTAATACAAATACAATGTCTGTGAATGTGCCCGCAAAAACTCAGTCTACTCTCTTCTTTAGACCAAAGCACCAGGCATCAAAATATGATGAGGCAGCACTGCAGTTATAAGAAAAACTACTCAAAATCCAGTAGTCTGGAAAAATTGCTGAATCTCAGCCACACAGAAGCAGTTTTTTCCCCTGTATGCATCAGAGTTTGGAAAATAAAAAGAACAAAGTTCACTGGTATAAAAATCTATCACAAACATGTATATTTAAGCTAAAAAAAATTAAATTAAAAATAAAATAAAAAAAATCAGCAAAACAAACAATGTTAGTTTTTCTCGTCCAACTGCACAGAATAATATTTTTATGAAAAGCTGTTGAAGTCCCAAAAAGGATGGACAGAACGTCCATTTCGGATGTAGACTGCTTTTCATTCATTTTCAGGGCAGCGCTAGTACCTTTATCGCTAAAGTCATTGAAAGGGGATTGAGAAGGAAAGAAGATGATGGAGTATATCACTGTGTTCCCCTCCCTGTCTATGACTCATCCCACACAAACCCTTTAACTCTCTCTACCAGTACAAAAAAAGTGCTTATGTCAAAATCCAACAAAAAAAGATGAAGTAGAAGAAGAAGAAAAGGGGTTTGGGGAAAATTCTAAGATTGTCGTACTGTGTCAACTGTTCTACAGACGTTTTTAGTGGCAACAGCAGCTCTCGCTAAAAGGGTGTTTCTTACCATGAACACACAGGAGGGAGGGAAAAGTAGGATGGGCAGAGAAAGGAAAAGGGAAAAGAAACACAGAACTTTCCTGACACAGATGGTGCCCAGGTGTCTGCAACTTTTTCATCTTTTATTTCGTGTTATTCATTATGCATCAAGCTTGGGTTTCAGTCAGATGCTGTGCATAGATTAGAAAACTACCCCAAAATTTCCTTACAGCAGAGTGTGGTACCGCAGAGTCAGTTGAGCAGCAACTTGGCAAGAGATGTGAAACCGAGAAACTGGAGAGCGGGGGGAGGGGGGAGGGGGGGGGAGAACAAAAAAATGGCTCGGCATCAAACAGAGGTAGTGGTTTTGGGAGAAGGTTGTGTAGAAGAAGTAATAAAGATGAGAGCTTAGGCATTACTGAAAGTCAAGCACATACAGGGGCACTTGTTAGTTTAACATTTGCTGGCTTTATATTCATTTTTTGCAGTGAATCAAACTTACTACATTAAATACATAATTCATTATGTTAGGTTACAGAGTTTTTCAGTACAAGTTAAACTATGTCATTTTGATTGGAAGAGTGTAAGAAACATCAGATCAACTTTAGTCGTTTTGTTTTTTAAGATGCTCATTTGCTTCAACTGAATGATAAATAGGTACCGCAGCAGCTTGTGTCTACAAATCAGGCTTAACTGTACTGCATTCAGGTTCAGGGTGAATCAGAGATCACGGTGTGACAGCGACAGCCATATAATACTCAGCAGTGTGAAGCAGGCGTGTAATGAATGACATCACTCAACTGTGAGGTGAGCTATTAAGGTAACTACCAGCGGGAGGGAAAGATACTGTCGTCTGAGACATGATGAAGAGGGAAATATTGTACACAAGGGTGTAGAGACCACCTGTGAGATACAAAGGGATGAGTGAGAAGAGGATCAATCGCTTTTGGGACCTTGTTAATTCTCTTTAATAAGTGCAATGTTCTGGCTGTATTTACAAGACAAGGTACTAAATCATTACCAATATGATTATTAGGATTTACTATAATTAGCACATCTGAATCATATGGACTCCTGCAGGGAGGCGATACACTGGATAAAAATCTACAGAACTACTGGTTTATCTGTCGAAACCAATTCCTTTTATTTTGACTTTTTTAATTTGTTTTCTTTGATCAGAATTTAGAGTATACTCTAAATCAAGATCTAACAGTTTCCTAATGTGTGTGCATTAAATCATAATGACATTGGTGATATAGCTAATTACTCAGGACTATTTGGCAGAGCTGTTCAGCAGGAAATTTTTCAGTATTTTGGGGGGTAATTTGAGCTCCCAGACTATTAACTAAGTAAATAGATTCAAATCCAAGTCATCTGGCAAGTCCAAATTTCTCTCTCAAGCCTCACATCAAAGGTTCTATTAGCTACTTGTCCACTCACATTACTTAAAAATTTAAAACATTTATTTTATCTTAAAATGAATTCTAATAGGCCTGTGGTGATTCATCAAGTAAGTCAGATTACAAAAAACTGATGCAAATTCTTTGCTTTGCTGGCTCGTTTCAATCCACACAAGAATGTACGGCTCAGTGGTCACTCTCACGACCCGATCCAGAAACCCAGTTGGTTCTACGCATGAGAAAAAAATGTCTGTATTACCTTTACTGTATTATGTGCACTGTCGTTTTATTAAAAAAAAATAAAACGTCATAATAACATATTTTTTAACTGTCAGGTGGCAGCATGGTGGCGCTGTGGTTAGCACTGTTGCCTCGCAGCAACTCCACATCTGCCCGGGGCGTTTCTGTGTGGAGCTTGCATGCTCTCCCTGTGTCTGCGTCTGGGTACTCCCACAGTCCAAAGGGGTTTAATTTATTGGTGATTCTAAATTGTTCATAGATGTGAATGTAAGTGTGAATGGTTGTCTGTCTCTCTGTGGGCCTGCAACAGACTGGCAGCCTGTCCAGGGTGTACCCTGCCTATGGCCCTATAATAGCTTAGATGGGCTCCTACCGTGCTGGTGCAAATAGGCACCAGCCTATCTAGAGGAAGTTGATCTAGCTGCGACCAGTGCTGTGTTTAATCAGTTACCAAGAGATATACAGCAAGAAAAACCTCACCATGATGATGACTTCAACCTAGCTCAATTTGAGCCTCAAGGAGTTGCATCCGATAAAAAGCATTGTTTAAGTGCAAACTAAACATAGCAGTGACAAAAGCAAACACTTTTGTAGCATTTACAGCAATAACTCTGCTGAAAGCACTGAAAAACCTCCTTTTTGGCCACAGATAGAATTTTTAAGTGTGTAATTGACAAAATCTGTCATGACACAACCTTTCTATCCTCTTATGCTCAGACATACACAATAAATTAATGCATCATGGCTTCAAATAAGGCTATGCTAATGTGAACACAATGTACCATCTGTGTGTCCTCTCATCACATTAACAGGTCCCCAGAGCAGCTCTCGATCCTCATTTCAGTTTTTCTTCTCTCTGCGTCTTCCCCTTTTCTCCCAGTTGGTTGAGAGGAGAAGCTTAGATCAGGCCAATGAGCATACTGCCTCCCTTCATGCTTTTATCCTTTAAGACTTTCAAAAGCCCCACGGCAACTTCCTTCCTTTCATTTTTCCTCCTTTTCCCATTTCCTGCCTCTTGACCCTGACTCCAGCACTGGAAAATGGGGGGTTTTTGACTTCTTTGCTGCCACCATTTTCTCCTGTCTTAAGCTCTCTCCAATTCAAATTGTATAATGAAACTCAATACGGAAGGACAATTGTATGCCTTTTATATGAACTGTGTTTTATAGACTAGAGCAGTGTTTAACCATTGAAGCAAACTTTATCTTCTGCTGGAAGATGAAATATGTTTATCTAAGGTGTCATGTTTTTAGAGTCATGAAACACTTTTGTTTGTCTTCTTTTAATAAGGCCAGGCTGCACTAGTCTTTTTTTCCCAACATCTGACCTTATTTATCAGATAATTTACCCTGATGTTCATTTCAATTATATGACAAGAATTAGGTGTCTTTTATTTACTTTGCCAGTGTTTGTTCAGCAAAAAACAGAAGAAAATGAATAAAACAATTCTTAAAAAAGAATTACATTTCATCACATTATGACTGAGGTTCTTCACCCACAGGTGGCGCTGAAAGAGTGAAGTTAAAGCCAAAGTAGCTTGGGCTGGTGTGAAAATACTTTTGTCATATTAATCTTTTGCTTTGTCTACATCTTTGCTCCACTGGTTTTCTGATATAAAGGTCACCAAGCCTATGCCTAAAATTAGTAACAATTTAAGTGTATGTGGTCTAGTAAAAGAAAAATCTAAATGTCAAGACAATTCACATACACTTAAAGAAAAAAAAAGATGCTTGCTTACCCAGTATCACGGGTTTCAAATAAGTCTACAGCATTTCAGAATAATAATTCTCCCCTCATTTTATCACTGAACACTGTAGGTGCTTCACATTTAAATAACCCAGTTTTGCAATCCCCATAGACTGAATACAGAAGATGGACAAAGCCCCATGTGGCATCTCATATTGGTTTGTGATCTCAGTTTTGATGCCTGTATTTTAGCTTATCACTATCACAATACTTAGATCATACGGTAGAGGACATAGTTATGCTAGAGTTTTGCTAGAAATCCTGGTTAGTAAGATGCATCTATAGACTGTATAAGTGCATCGCCAGACATATCTTGTAATTGTTAATAGACATATAGTTAAAAAACAAGAATTTCACTCACCAAAAGTGGAGTACAGACTTTTTATAAGGTATACAAAAGTAACCACACACCAATTTACATTATTTGACAGTTATAATAAAAAGACAGACACAACAGACATAGTTGAAAGCACAAGTTCACTGACCAGAATTAGCTCAGCTGAAGCCCAGCAGAACACTATCGCTACAGCTGCCTGTGTTGCCATCCATTTTACTCAACCAGAGGCAGACAGTCAGTGGTTATATTGGCACTACGACCTGCCATACTAGGCATTCATTATCTTTATAAAATTATGTTGTTATAACAGACTGTGAAACTTTTAAATACATCCATTAACCTTTACTTTCTATATAAACATACACAGAACACAATTTACTGTATGTGTGGGGGGTAAAAGCTCACATTTACGTTTCAGTGGTTTTAGGTGACAGTTTTCAAATAACTGATATTCTTCACTTCAACTTAAAGTTTTCTAGAATCAAAAAAAAATTACATGTTGAATGGGTTTAGAAACTTTCAGAGCATCAGTCAGCGAGGCCTGTCAGTTTTAAATGCATTTCCCGCCTTGCTTTGTATGCCATAATCTCGTAATAAGTTATATTAAAGAAATGAATCCTCTTTAATTAACTCAAAGTAATAGTGTGTTGGTCAAGTAAAAGCATAGCGTGACCATAATGTCATTTGAATGTGGCTGTAGAAATCTGTCACAACCTTAAATCCCATTTCTTTTTCTCCTGTCCAAAAGCACATGAACTTGAATTTGCTGACATTTGGATTGATTGGGTCCATTTTCAAACGTACGCTTCACTCACTCTTTCCATTGATCTATCTTTATTTTTATGTAGAGAAGAACCCCATGAATGCATTTTCCCATGAAAAATTGCAAAAAGGAAACAAAAGTTGCTACTGATTCATTTTGAGGCTTTATATTGTGATTTAGCAGACAATTCTCAGTAGATTGTTTTGATAAAGGCTGCATTTTGCCCCGCAAACAGTGGAAAGAATGCTTGTCCGGCTGAGTGTGCCTACAAATAAAGCACAAGTGGTGGCCTCAAAAAAGAAAATTAGGTCTATTCAGGGCCGTAGAGTGCGACCAATTTGGTCGCAAATGCGACCAAATTTTTCAGTGGTGCGACTAAAAATAAATATTTGGTCGCACACTGTTCCGGTAAAAAAAAAATAAAAAATCTCTGCAACTCTCCTTGTGGTCAACAACAGACACACATTATGCCCCTATCGTGGACTAAACCAATCAGAGATAGTCAGGGGCGGGACCTCTCTGATTGGCCGTGGTCCAGTTGAAAGTGCAGGTGGAAGAGAGAGCTTATAGCTTGAATAAAGCGATATCAATTCATTAACGGATTCCACACAAAGACCTAAACACAGAGCGGACCCGACACATCAGAATCAGCTTCGTCTTTCTCGGCTTTCTCACCCGACGGCCCGAACACGGACACGCTGTCGGAGCTTAGCGATTCTTCGGGTCCGCGCTGTGTTTAGGTCTTTTTGCGCTGATTCTGAGCTGCAGGTTTTGTCTCTCTCCAACCAAAATTCGCCGAGCCAGCAGCAAAAGAAGCAGCAAACTGCGCTTCACATTTGATCAATGTCGTCATGAATTCCCTCTGACTTTTGCTGTTTTGCTTCCACCACGATAAAAATCACACTTCCTGCACAGCTCTCTCTCTCTCTCTGTACTTCAGGAACAGTTTCCCGTCTCAAATCTGTTTTCTGCATTATTCATTCGCTTATTACCCACCAGTCTACCGTTGTTTACAGCGCTTTTTCTTTTTCCACTTAAATGACCTCGGACAAGAAAGCCTAATTTCTGCTGTTCAATACTGAAGAAATATAAATTTCTTAAAATTATGCAAAATTGTAGAATATTGCAGAATATTTTTAAGGTTATCTGCTATAAAAAGCCAGACCAGGAAAATCTCCTTCATGTTTTCCTGTGTTTTATTCTCAGTTACTTTCACACAAAGGCATCTGCTGTGATTTTCACAATTCTGATGAAGTCTCATGTGTATCAGTACTGATAAATGATCAGAATTATAATATTTCTGACTGTCTGAGGCTAAATTGAATCAAATCAGGACTTTGAGAACCGTAATCGAATGGATTATAGAAATCAGTGATGATACCTAGCCCTAGTGAGCAGCCTAGGCCTGAGAGAAGTGGATGTAGCTGTGGGTAATAAGAAAAGATGAAAAGAACTATTGATAACTTTTTTGTTAAGTTAAGGCCTGATCTGTCTGAAATTCATAGCCAGTGCTCTGACACGGTGCCATCAATATTTGAATGCTGAAAAAGCACAATGTATCCAGAAAACACATTATATGCTGCAATAAATGCACTGCCCAAGTGTCCCCTCTCCCCACGGCCTTTCAGCAGCAGACAGCAGCAAACAGGTCGGAGGAGGAGGCCAAGATGATGATTAAGTTTAACATTTTTTACAATATTGACAAAGCACTTGAAGCACAACTTTGTTAGTTAATAATTTAGAAATTAATATTGTCTGTATGGACTCCCCCCCCCCCCAAAGAAAGTGCACATGTAAAACTGCGGTTGAAAAATTTGAGTGCGCCTAACTTTTGTGCCGGTATGCCTAAATTTTTTAAAGTTAGGCGTACCGGTGCGCCCATGTCAAAAAGTTAGTCTAGAGCCCTGCCATTGTATATAGATGGCTCAAAGTTTTCTTGATGTTTTTGAATAAGGCAGGTTCACACAGTATTTACACAGTACACACAATCACAAAGACATAAATAGAAGCAGTATAAGGTTTAATACATCAATAGACAAGAGAAAAAATACTACAGATTTTTTTGTTTATTGTAATTTTTTTTAAGCTTTTAGCACTTTCATCTTTTTTTCTCCCCCAAAGGGAGAGACTATGTAATTCCATTTGTTCATTTGTCTTTCCGCCTATCTGTCTGACAGATAGGAAAGATTTGATGCTCAAATTTTGTGTGATGGTATAAACCCATAACAGCTAAAGCTGATTACATTTTGGTGAAAATCAGGTCAAGGTCACACACCAAATGTAAAAAGCTTTATATTATCCACAGGTTTTTCATGGATCATCTTCAAACTTCAAACCAATCTACCAGGCCTTGAGGGCATGAGTACCTCAGGTGGCTTAAGTGGTTGACCTTGACCATTAGCTCCCAAGGTCAAAGTTGACCTTGGAAAAAAATTAAAGACACCAAATTAACTATAAGATATATGATGAAAGGCCATGGAGAGAGCTGTACGACATACTTTTTATTTTGATAAAAGTATTTGATAATCACACACTGCCTAAAACCATCACCCTTCAGCACCATGCTTGAGAGCTGGTATGAGGTGTTTGTGCTGATATGCTGTGTTTCACTTTCACCAAACATGGTACTGTGTATTATGGCCAAACATCTCCACTTTGGTCTCATCAGTCCAAGTGGCACTGTTGTAAAAGTCTTTTGTTGAGATACAACTTTGCTGCCAGATTCTTTTTTAGAAAGAACAGGATTTCTCCTGACAACCCTTCCAAACATGCTATTACAGTTCAGTCTTTTCCTAACTGCACTGTCATGAACTTTAACATTTAACATCCTAACTGGGGTAGCTCTTGGGTTTTCTTGCAATTTCTGAGCATTGCACAAACTGACCTTGGGGTGAATTTGCTGGGATGTCCACTTCTGAGAAAACTGTAGCATTGTGCTCCAGACCAGCAGGCTGTCAAAACTTATTATTTTATTCAGATGGTCACACTTACTGAAGATCAGTTAATCAAGTGTATCTATATAGCAACACCTGCCTGCTACTTACCCTTTTATTCCTAATGGAACCAGTAAGTGTGCTATTATTTTTTCACAAGACTGCATAGAGTGCATAGAGATGGAAAAGTGATATGTTTGCTGTGTGTGGTCATTTCTGGACTAAAATGTGTGAGCCCTTAAGCTAGCAGCTTTTATAATTACTATAAGGAAACACCCTCTAATGGTTGCTATCAAGCAAGCATTAGAGGGTTTATAATGCTTGCTATCTCTGTAATATAGCAGACGTGTGGAAATCCAGCCATTTTTTATTTAAATTCATTCACTTTTATTCAATTCAACTTTTAACCCCAGACTCATTTGCAACACATCAAGACATAAAAAAAGATATTATCCTTCTCTAGAGCCACAGTATTTTCAAAAACAAAGTCAGGGAAATTACATAATGTGGAATTGCTAATGAATGAAGGGTAAAAAGAAACATCCTCTAGGGAATGATTTCTCATTATAATTCTTCCACACCATAAGACATGAATGGCCACTATAAGAACGTGCTTAATTCACTTCTGCACAAAATTTTTTTAGACACTTATTTAAAAAATAAAATAAAATAATAAAACCACTCCTAAGTATTCCATGTCACCCAGCAGATAGGGACTGCGGGTCTCTGTCACAGTGGATGAAACTAAAAGTTATTAAAAGTTAAGAAAAAAGGCTTTGGACACAAAAGAGCTACAGCAAAAGCAGCAGCAACATGGCTCTTAAAAGAAAGAAGCAACTTTCGACTAAATAACAGGCTTATGTTTAATAATTCAGAGAGCATAACAGTCCGTTTGAGAGGAGGTTTTCTAATATTCATGTGACATGATAGCCAAGACAGGAACTCTGGCTCTCACTGGGCACCGTGTTATTCATACTGTGAGGCACGTCTGTTTTGTAATTCATAGCCTTGGGTTTAAGTCAAAGACAATTCTAGATCAACCCAGTGCTTTAGCAGAAAACCCAAGAATTATCCAAAACATCTCTAAATCTAAGGTAAACCAGATAACCAAAACTGTCAGCTTTTACCAGGGAGCGAAAACCTGCATTTTGTCTCAAAGGGGGAAAATGGCCTTTTAAAAAAAGCCATTGAGGTCATATAGTCAATAATCCACTGACCAAGTGCTACCTAGGAAAATATTTTCAAGGTGAAGAAGGTGTCTGCTTCAAATGTGTGGCTTAAGCAGGCTTTAGGGTCGGTACAACTGCTGGTGTCAGAAACCCCGTTACATCACACCTCTCTCCTCTCTAACATCAGGTAGGGGATGCCTCTGTCAGCCTATATAAATTTGCAAAATTGATGACTAGATCGTCTACGCTAAGAAATGCCCACTCCGAGAATCAGGTTATGTTAGACTTTCTCTTTGTCGATTTTAAAAAGGTTAGGGTTATAAAAATTATGTCATAATGTACCTACAATTTATTTAATCTGTCTCTTTTTCCATTAGCACTAAAACAGTTTTGAAGTGGAAACATTTCTCCCAGGGGAAAGGATCAAAAGTTGGCAAAAGCATCTTAAAACAGGACTTTCCAAGCCTGCCAGGAGTGGCTTCACCAGAAGGAAATCCTGGAGGCTGCCCTTCTTTTGCACAAAGGTGCAGCTGCAGCCTTCTGTGACCCATGGTCCCAGACTCACTTAAAGTCTTTGAGTGAGGATTCTACCATGTAACGCTTGATGTTATGTTAATAAAACAACTGTCAGCTTGAGCACTGTCCTTGAAAATGATTCAGGTCAATTACTCGATGTTACTGTAGATGGACCTCGGAGTTGTAATCTGTCAAAAATGACATGCTTAAAAAAACTGTATATATTTTTTTAATTATTATAACTCTACTGCCTCTGCTGTAAAGTGTTCCTCTCTTTCTAGCCCTTGTTCTTAGTTTGTTACACACACACCTTTGTGGCACTTAGATGTGATCGACCAAATGGAAAATATTTCTGAAAGTTTGCGTCATGATCACTATTTTTAAACAAGATTCAAGCGCTGAGAGGCCATAAAAAAATCTTTATCATCATTACAGTGTGACGTCTGGCTATCTGTCACTGCCTTTTCTCTCTTGAACACCCTCTTTCATGTAAGCTGACCAAAGTGCTATCTTTATGCGATGGTACCTGGTTAAAAAAAAAAAGTTAAAATACTAGTTGACAAATGACACATCTTTGCGTCACTTTACATGGCAGAGGGCCCACGCAATGCTTCCTGATGTCCCATCATCTCACTATAATTACTATATCTCTGATCTCTATTTCGCATTTGGCTGTCATTCTCTATTATACTGTTTATCAGCTGTAACTTTTTATTCTAGCACCAACTGCAAACAACTGTTTGATTTTCCCCACCAAAGACTTCTTTAGTCATCATTCAAGTTTTAGTATCTCTGTGTCAGTTTAGCTGACCTAAAATAACTTCTGCAACTATTTTATTTTGCTTCCCTGAATTTTGTAGCTCATAGTACAGAGCATTTAGTTTTGTGAGTTAGATTTATGCAGATTGACTCTGTACAAAGAAAAAACTGACAGAACAGGTCACCACTACAATAACGGTAACCTTTCCAAAGGTTACACCTGATGACATAATCCCTTCAGATAGTATGAGCAGCAAATGAATCACAGGTATAACGCACTTTTTGAACAGCTCACATTTTTGTAATGTAGCAAAGTTCAAAACTGTTCAGCTCAAAACATTTGGTTGACAGCCGTTTCTCTAACCCAAACCCCAGCTAAAAATTAAGCGGGCGTCAAAGTTTTATGTCAAATACAGGTAGATTCGCTGGCCTGGAAGTAAATACTGCTAAAGACCACATGCACTGTGGTCCTAGCAGCTTTCATGCCAGAGTACTCTAGTGAAAAATACCTAAAGTGAATACACCTGATAAATAGATAGTATGAATAAAGTATTCTTACAGTCAACAGCGTCCTTTATTAGAGGGTGAAGCAAGGCTCTTGGTGATCCGTGATGTAGATTCAGCCTAGGACGTAAAATAACACCAACACCCATGACTTCACACGTAAAGAAAACTCCTATAGATCCCCACATAACAAAAACACACAGGCTACATATAATTCTACTACAGTGGAACCCAGACTTACGAATACCCCATTTAATGAAAAATTCAAGTTATGAAGGCACTTAACGGCAATATTTCTGCCTGTGTTACGGCAAAATGCCAGCGTAATGAAATCCGCTGGCTCTGATTGGCTGAGCCCAGAATGCCTACAATGCCTACAATGCCCACAATGCCTTCCGAATCATGTGACAACCCCCTTGGCTTTCGTAATTGCGCTTCGCTGTTCCACTTGAACGATGCATTGTTGTTGCAGTTAGCAATTAGCCTATAGCCTATCGTTCACTCAAAAGGCGCGATGGGTGCTTTGACTTACGAAAATTTTCGACTTACGAAAGACCCTCAGGAACGAATTAATTTCGTAAGTCAGGGTTCCACTGTACTTACCAACATAGCAAACCCTAGTTGATTTAAACACCTTACACACAATAGTAGGTCTACATGGAGTAAAAAGCCATATCTATATGTTACACATGAATACTGATCTAAAATTTTGAAAGACCAAGCAAACTAGGTGAACTCTAAGTCCCTGGATAATATTCTGGCAGAAACTCTTTCACTCTAAATACACCTGCTCTTTAATAATCTCTTCATGAGAAAGTTCATTAATCCTTCGGCAGAGGAATTAAGAATGGACTAATCACCTTCTCTCCCCATCAGCAGCTGGGGTGTCTGGCCTGTTGGTGAAAAGCTCCAGGACAGTAAAGCCTCGTCCCAGAGCCTGGTGAGAGCAGTCTGGTCTGGGTGATAATGACACCAACTCCAGAACCAACAGTGTGTTGGGTAAAGTCAAAGAGGTATGGACATACAGTACCTAGAAAAAGAAACACAAGGAGTAAAACAAGATCCGAAATTAAGCCAAAATGAAAATAACAGGACCAATGATTTGTGGAAACCTGGTTTTGCCTCCTCTTACGTGTTGGCCATCATCATCTTGCTTTGTTTAATAGTTTTTTTAACCTATGTGTGGCATCCAAGGTGTAAATTTCTATATAACACGGTACAAAGGCAGCAACCTGTCAATCACAGACATCTGGGATCTAAACTGTACTGCTTAAAGAAGACAACAAAACTTTCAAATCACTTAGCTGATGAAGAGTTGCATCTACAGGTGAAAGGTACCCCAACATCTTTCGTCCTCCTTATACTTCATGACTCAGCACATGGTTTTAAAGTAAATTACACTAAACACTGTATGCAAATTAGTGTTTACATTAACACTATATTAATAAACATTTGCTTTAAAATGTATTTTACAAAATAACAGGTTACGAATATTAATGTAATAAGTGTAACAAGTAACAGAACAATGAGAACAATAACTAGGCAAGCAAGCAATTTTAATACATGTTTTTAGATGTATGTTCCATATTTAGCACAAATTGAAAGCATAATGCAGACAGTACTAAGCTCAAGAAGGTTTATATGACATATAGCCATTAAACTGTGTGCGTATGTTGAAAATCATTTCAGGGAAATGACCTATAAACAAGTACAGATGGTGTACAATCCCCTGGTACCTACTTCAGCTTGAAGCATCAAATGTTGCTGTCATTTGAGTTACTGCAGTACAAGGATAATCAAACTAGGAACAAAATACACATTTACTATTTGGACTACGAAACCAGGATCCCGGGGACACTGAGAATAAACAGCTAAAAACAAGAAACTGATTTACCACCTTACAAAAGTACACCATTAAAACAAATTGAAAGTTGCCATGACTACACAGAAATTCTACACATAGTTGTTCTGACTAGGATTTTTTAAAGGCACATGGCTTCCCTCTCCCCAGGTCATTAATTCATTTAAAAAACAGTGAAAAAAATACCATACCACATAAAACACACAGTGCAGAGATATTTAGTGTGCACCTGGTATGCATTCACTTCAGATCACTGTGAATGAAATCAATGTGGCTATTAATAGCCACTTCATATGGTAGGAAATAAAAGGTACATAAGTACAAAGAGAAAGAAACAAACAAACAAGCCAGCAAGCCCGAAACATGGTACACAGAATAAATACGTCAACATGCAATCAAGCTTCATTCTTGAATAATATTGACAGGAAAACAGCAACAGCTGTACAGGTTGCTCACAAGCATATTTCTTTGATTTATTTAATTGCTTTGTAATTGTAACAGATTGCTTGTCTTCGTTCCAATCACGATAGCATACATCTTGTTAGATGTTTTTCTTTATTTTAAAAAGACTTCAAAATTTCTACCATTTACCATCTTCGGATTCTCTGTGGTCACTCCAAGCACATCTGTGTCAGTCTCCATATTGCAGGTCTCTAAAAAGAATGAGCCAAACATCCTGACCAGAATACCTGATTGGCAAATCTAACATTCAAGAGGAGGGAATGTCCCCTGATAAAGAAACCATAGGATTATGCAGGTGAGGATGACCTTGGGTTTTTTTTATTTAACTAGTTCAGAAGGGACAGTCATTCAAATTCGAAATAACAGCCTACCTACAGCAGAGCCACACTGATTTACATGCACAAAGGCCTGAATAAGATAAAGAGGCCCACAAATTCTCTCTGATCCATTCGTCCCTGAGCACAATAAAGCCTGTTGTTTTTCAAAACCATAGAGAAGAACATGACGGCATCAAAAGGAAAAAAAAAAACAAAACGGTATAAGTAGACATGAGCTATCTTGAAATATAGAACCAATTTCTCCCAGCCTACTGAGGCAGACCCTGTTCATCTTTAGACCCAGCTATCAGCCACCACTGAGCCATTTATTCAAATTCAAAGCCTCTGAGGCATTCCTATTTCGGCCACATCGCTTTTATCTCTATGGACGGTGAGTTTAAATGACTTCTTTTCAAAATACAAACACTGGTGAATGGTGAATACAAATGTAAAACATGGGAAGTAAAGGTACTCGTATGGTTTGGTTTAGTTATTTGTCTGCTTGTATCTACACCCACTAGTCTTTGCCTCATCAACAAGGAAGCTGACACTTACAGAATAGTGTGGTTCACAAACTGGTGTCTCTGCTAAAAAAGAAACTCCCTGTTGGAAGAAATTCAACAATGACATATTTCCCTTTGTTCAAAGCCTAAACATAGAAGCTGAGAACTGTTGAGGAAATCATTTTGATCAACAAGCTTCCAATGAAGAATTTTAGAGAAACTTGTATTAAATTTTAAAATACTCAATCTGTTTTAATCCAAATCCTCCCTTATTCTCAGAAATGATGGTGTACATTTCCTCACTGAGCATTTACTCTGTTTGCTGAGCTGGAATTCAGACAGATATTTTAGCAACAACAAACACTGGCTGAGCTGAGAAAGTAAAAATATCCCACATCCCTAGATGCATGTCATTCAGTATTCATGGACTGAAAACTTTACTTTCACTCAGTTTATTTATTTCCAACCTTAACTCCCAAATCAAAGCCTCATTTTTGAACGAACTTCTTTTGAACCTATCCCCAAGTTGTATAACAAGACATTTTGGGTTTTTTTTGGGGGGGGGGGGGGCATATTCTATCATGTTCACCCAAGTTCCCTCCCACCGTGATACTGTAGAATCTGCATTGCGGTTAAAGACGCAGTCCCCAGTCTAAAAGCAATCCAAATATGGACATTGTTCATGATGAATTTCCAGTTCAAGCTTGAATTCCTTTTTCATACGCTCCAATGCTTTGATACAACTCCAAATTGATTTCAGTCCAGTCTCTGGAACAAAAAAAAAATCCCACTTCATGTCCCCATAGAGCAAATAGCTCCCATATTCAATTTGCAATTATTCAGATTTACAGACGAAATGTAGTCAGAGCTAAAAAGAACAGCCGTGACTGAACATTTTGAAACAGACAAGCTCAACTAAAGATAAAATAATAACAAGTGTTCTGACTGATACTGCTGTAGCTATACTGAGTCTTATTTAGGTCATTTTCTAGTACAAATTCACAGGTGGAGCGTTCTTCGCTCGTCTGTGTTGTTAAGATCCTGCCTCTATTATCACTTGCTTACAGGAGATACGTTTACCATCAATAATCAATAATAATATAACAATTACTCTTCATACAATAACGGTGTGATAGTTAGTACTGTCTCCTAATAGTTCTAATAGTTCCTAATAAGTTCTCCCCAGATACTCTGCCTTCCTCACACAGCTCAAAGACATCCATGTTAGGTTAACTGGTAATTTTAAATGGCCCTTGAGACTGTATGGTTATCGGTCTCTGTACATTAGCCGAGCAACAGATTGGCAAACTGTCCACAATTTACCCTGCCTCCTGCCCCAAGACAGCTCCGCAACCATGTATTGCATAATAATAGTGATGGCTGGATGGACTGTTTCTGAACAGAGCCAAAGTCCAAACACTGTATAAAATGTATATAAAAACAAAAGACAAAGACTTGAAAATCTTATAAACCCAAATTTTATTTACAGTAGAACATAGAAAACATATCAAGTGTTTCAACTGAGAAAATGTATGATTTTAAGAAAAATATTAGCTTGTTTTGAATGGCAAGCTCAGGCAAGATCAGTAGCACATTTGGGCATATCTGGAAAGGCATCATCAATGCTGAGGGATTTATACAGCATGTGCTCCCATCCAGACAAAATATTTTTCAGGTAAAGTGTTGTATATTTCAGCAAGAGAATACTAAACCACATAACCACTGCATGTATTATATGAGCACGCTGCTATCGTAGCAGTCTGGGGGTTGAACCGGTCTTCGTGCAGTCTTGACACTGCCAGCAGAAAAAAATGTGTCACAATATGAAACAAAACATACGACAAAGCGTTTAAACTCAACCTTCTGTCCATCACTTTGAATAAAAACACAGCCATCTCTGTCAGGGTGGGCCAAATAGTGACTTGTTTTTCCACAGAAGCTCACTTGCTCCTTTACTCCTTACAAAGGTAGCAGTGGCAAATACCAATAGAACTTGGACAAGTATACCGAGCAACCAATCGGCCAGTTGTACTGGAGGCTATGGCCTTTACTTTATCAAAACTTAAAAAGGACAAATTTGAACTCTGTATGTTCAGCCCCATATATGGATATATATGTGTATTATGTTCCAAGCAGCAATTACACTGCCACATCTCTAAGTTTGTACTATCTACCATCCAACATAATAGCAGTTCTTTCCCCACAACTTTCACTTCAAGGCAGTGTTGTAAGATCTTGCTCACAACGCCATGGGAACACTGGGAGATGTCATTGAAAAAACAGCTTGCATCGGCAGCAACGCCAGGCGCAGCATATGTCGGCTCTAATGAGAGGTTATACTCTGCGGCAACCGTCAACAGAGCAGTAATCGATTCTCACAGGGGTAAATATTCAATGCCCATAACTTGAGTAAAGAGGGAAGAACAGAAACGGGATGACATTAAAACATCATCAGCGCAGAGGCATGTGGCTGGAAGTCACTGTCACTGCTAACAACAAGCTTGTCTGCAGCTTCTGGGGAGGTTTTCTGGGACCTCTTTGTGGGTGAAAGAGAAGAGGCAAATGAAACCATGAAAGACTGATGATGTGAGATTTAAGGCTATAGAAGAAAACACAGAACAAGCAACATGAATTGCTATATTATGGGATATGTTTATATTTAAAGAAGCTGAATAGGCACTAGTGACACATTTATGATCCTGTCTTTGCATTGTCAGAGTATAAAAGCTAAAGCTAATTCTTCTTGCCCCCCTGAGGTGGTCATTCAACTGTTCTACTGAGGCAAGCACTAAGAGGAATTTCATGGGCAATGCACAAAAGAAAAAGACTACAAATGAGCACTGGTTTTGCAAACAGAGGTCCAGAGCAACTGGAGTATAATTGACATCGACCTGTTGTTCAACCATTGGAGGCTTCCCAAAAGAAAAGCAAACAGGGCATTTCCATTTAGCCCACACACTGGCTAGGAGCCTGGGAACAAAAGTGTAAGCTACCTGGGATTTAGCTAACCAGCCAGTTCCCTATGTCTGCATGCCTGTGTTATTCACATGTAATGCATGTACCTGTAGGTAGCTAAGCTGACTAAAAGTCATTGTTATAGCTAAAACACAATAAAAACAAAGTACAATGAATCACAACTAGGCAATGCAGTAAGCTAGCACACATATACATTTAACCCTAAACTCTAGATGTACAAGTAGATGTGCTGTATACCATGTGCTATTACCCTTGGACTTTCCCTGTTGAACTCAAAGTCATACAACTCAGCTCATGAAGATTTATGAAGTTAAGCAAGCACATGTGCTCAGGGAGATTCTTAGCTGTAGTGCTTTGATACAAGTTTTGGCAGCATAGCCAACGCCTTGAGGTAGAGGGAAGAGAGGGAGCGGGAGAAAGAGAGCGCAAAAGCAAGAGAAACGCAGCACATCATTTTACAGGCACAGAACCAGCGGGTGTAAGCATCACAAATCCTCTTGGTATGAAATTCTATAACTGTCGCTAGCATAGGAGAGATGAGAGATGGTGGTGCGGATGATAGAGAGGCAGAGAAAATGACAGTGTTAGAAGCTTCGGGTTTCCTTATGGCCAGTAATAAATGTCACTGATCGTTTCTGGGCTGGTAAGACTGGTATGTATATGTGTGACAGACAAAAAACACTTTCAACAAGAGGTCCTCACAGGTCCAAAGTCTGTTGAGTATCAACAGGACAGATATGTCAGCCATCATTCTTCCTTGTCAGAAAATGATCATCTATGTGAAGCACACTGGGCTCCAGCACAGAAATGATCTTAATCATGTTATGAAAAACGATCACCGAATCCAGCTGCAGTGGTTTTTGTTCCTGGATAAATGTGGAATTGAATAAATGACTAGCACTTATACTCTTACCTTTGCCAAAATAAGCTTTTGAAAATTTACATAGTTCTTAAAGAGTTTATTAAATCATCACCCAATGTAAGGTTTATATCAATATTGGTAATTAACTAAATCATCTGTGGAGTTTGCATGTTCTCCCTGTGTTTGCGTGGGGTTTTTTCAGGCACACATGCTTCCTCCCACATTCCAAAGGCATGCAGTTAGTAGGGATAGGTTAATTGGTAACTCTAAATTACCCATAGGTTTGAATGTGGGTGCCAATGGTTGCTTTCTCTATGTGTTAGCCCTGCGACAGACTGGCAACCTGTCCAGGGCATACCCTGCCTCTCGCCCTAAGAAACTAGGATAGGCTCCAGGCACCCCACAACCCTGACAAGGATAAGCGGAAGAGAATGGATGGAGTCTGTTATGTCTGTAATGTTTAATCCAACAGTAGGTGCGAGCTCTTTAATCAAAATGACATTTTTATCCATGAATTTTTAGTTTTAAACAAGGTTTTGATAGATTTTGTTAAATATTTGTGCCTTACTGTTTTCATGACAGGCGGCCTAATAAATTTGTTATGTTCTATTCTTTATAAAGAAAAGTTCTTTTTGGAACACTGAAGACAGAGGATGCAGCAAGCGAGAGCCTAAAGCTGGAGCTGATGAGAAAATGTGTTTTTTTTTCTATCACTTCGGCGATGGGTTTAAGTGAAGGGGGGGCCGGCTTGGATTGCATTCACAGTGGTAATAAATGCTGCATCCCAGGAGATGTGTAATGTGGCTGAAGTTGTTTAAAAAAAGAGGTTTGATATGTTATAAGGACAAAAAAGAGAGGGAAAAAAAACAAGTGAAGGACAGGCAAAAGCCGAGCTATCAGGCAAAGAGGACTGCAGCAATTACTGGAGAAATAGCCCAATTATGTGGAATCCCTCTGAGGAATGAGGTGACAGTGATGCGATTTCTATCCAGCAAGAACTTTCACAGGGCAGTAATTCTCAGTGTTCAAAAATCTTAGGCTATTTTACTACAGAAAACTTTAACAGCTAGTGAAATCACTTAAAATATAAGTAGACTAAATAAGAACTACATTTACTTTCTGTCCACTGAAAGTAAATGTAAATACTTTTGTTGATATGAATGTGTGGGGATGATCAAAATGTAGAATTTAATTGTTTTCTTCAAACAGCTTCTGATTTAAATCAGAATTTATTCATTATAAATTCACTATCAGGAATTGTCAATAAGGAATGCTAGAATAATAAACCATTCACGTTTGAGAAAAGTGTCTGGTGATAGGTTTCTTATTTTTAGTTTTATTTAGTAAAATTTAAAGTGATGAAATCCTTTCAAAATGACATCCAACGAGAACAAAATGTGAAAGTAAAATATATTGTATGTGAAGTCTTCTGGTAATAGAATGTCTATTGTGCTATGTTGTCTATGTCTACCATCTTGCAGCACTAAATCACATACACATAACTGTAACCAATCACATTATTCAAATGGTGAATGAAATATCAAGAAATGTTGAAGTTTTGGCCTGGATTTCTGGATATGTTTCTTACACTACTGTGAAAAAGTCTTAAACCACCCCTCAGTTCTGTTGTTAAGAAAGTGGGAAATAGTTGCAGCAATTCATTGAAATGTGCAACCATAAATGGTGGAGCTTGAATGGCAATATTTGGTATGACCACCTTTATTCTCGAACACAGCCTGAACTCTCCTAGGCCAGTTTTCTCATGATTCCTCATGATCAGCACAACATTCACAATCATTTTCTGACTTCAACTACTTCGGTTTGTCTGCCTCTGTTTGCAGCTTTGTCTCAAACTCCGACAAAATTCTACAACATCCCAGCTTCGCCAGCAACAGATCTCAGCACTCGCTCTAAGTCTTAGCTTGTCACCCAGGTTTTGGTCTCCTGACATTTTGTAAATCCTGTCTGAAATGCCTCGCAAACAAACTGTGGGCACTGTCTGAATCCTGGAAATGCATCACAATACAGAAGGAATGCAGGAAATATAAAACAATGAAAGAAAATAGAGGAAGTCTGCCAGACTTCAGATACAAATAGGTAAAGATTGAATTGACATGTCTAAGCCTGAAACAACAAAGTATGAGACAGACAGATTCTCTTTCTTTTCTTCTGTCTGAACACACACACAGAGGCAGTGCAGACCCCGGGGAGCGCTGATAGCCGAATTATAGGGACGAGCTCTGTGTGTATGTGTGTTTGTCTGTGGAGGGAAAAGAGGGAGTGACAGAAAGAGAAATGAGATAGGGATGGAGAAAGAACAGTCAAGTAAGAATCAAGTCAATACACAGCACACACAGTAGAAAGCAGCCACACACACACACACACCTAAAACCTCCTCAAGGCTCTCATCTCTCCCTACTGTCACCTCGGCAGTAGTTCTTGCGGCCCTTGAAATCCCACGATCACACATACACACACCCACAGTATATAGCTGCATATTACTGGGTGTGCCACTCTACTGTGTAAAGCTGTTAAGCAGCAGCTGCTCCGCTAGATGTTTGGTCCCCTTGGAGCTGAAATATTGATCAGTTCTCAGGCAAGGCAGAGCAGCCTGTGCCCCCACCGTCCCCATGTATAATTGAAGTGTATATCTTTTAGTGTGGAATGCCAGTCGGGAGAAGGAATTAAGCACAGAGGTAAGCTGAAGGACTGTCTATGCTGCCATGGCAGCTTCTTTATCCATCAATCATATAGCTTTTCAGACAGAGGGTTTTCATTAGCCTTCTACTTTGACTTGAGAAGGTGCCATACCCTATAAAAAGCAAACAAAGAAGGGAAGACAGGACATAGCAAGACCCACATATGTGTTGTAGAGCTAGTCATTATCTGAGCTCTCTTTTGAGTCATTCTGGGGAAGCAAACATTCTTAAAAGGAATTCATTTCAATATATAGCAGATGTAGTTATATTTCCAGCAACAAAGAGAAAGAACCAAGAATGCAACTCAACTCATCAACACTTTGACTTAATATAGTCGCTCTCAAGCACATCCTTAACAAAACAAAAAAAAACCAACCCAAAAAAGCAGAATTGGCTTTAAAAATCAATTCAAAGTGATACTATTTTCCCCAAACATTCCTGTGCACTGTAGATAGCGCATAGTAGAGCTATTTTAAGCTACTCTCTTGCCACAAGGGGTCACCACAGGAGGTAGCTCCGGACATCCTTCTTCAAGCAACCCAACATGGGATACATGTCTCCAGCTGGAATGGAACCAGCAACCTTTCACTTACCAAGTGAATGTGTTAACCATTGTAAGCATCTACTGATATTCTTTTTTTTAAATATCAAAAGACAGAAATTAGAAACACTGAACTCCTAGAACAGCCAGCTTCTTGTCTTTGAAAAATGGCAGTATCTGTCCTAAAGAAATTATTAAAGAAGTTAAAAACACAATAACACAGTAATAAAGCTGTTTATAATATAAACTGATTGAAGTGCCTTTAATGGTGCAGTCAAAAGGTGATGTATAAATGTCTTGCAACCAACTTCTCAGTTTAATACCTATGTGTAGTCGACTGAATATTCAAAACCACTGAAGCAATAGCAAAATATCTATCAAGGAAAAAGTTTTTCATTACTTCTTTAGGCCATCTACATGCCAGCAGCAGACCTCTAAACTCAATAAAACCTCTCTGGTTAGGGCAGTTGCATAAAAATACAAGATGACGAGCTCATGGGCTTTAAGTGAATGCCAAGCATAGAAAATAAAGGTGATAATTGCACCATTAAAGCAGACACCACCCACACATTTACTTTCTCATTTATTAATTGAAAAGGTTCATTAAATAAAGTATAGCCTTGCCAAATTGTTTAAAAAAAAAAAAAACAACAACAACAACAAAAAACCAAGTAGTGTGTCCACAATGTTTTCTAAATGCATGTGATAATGACTTTGGGTAAATTTTCAGCTATGTGCCTTTAGCATAAGAGCAATGGCATTGTCCGTCTGAACTTCAGGTTAGACTATTTGGCCCACACAGAAAAATATCAAGGGTGGCTTTAGTGATCCCATTGAAAACCACTATGAGATTCACATTTTTGGTTTTAAGTGGAAAATACTTAATAGGTATCAAACACCTCAACATAAAATTCTATAAAGACACTCAAATGCCCCTCAAGATAATTTGCCAATGCTTTAGTGATCCTCTTAACTTATGAACCTCCTTCAACAGCACTAGCGTAAAGTATTTTGCAACCTCCCAATTTAATTATTGGTGCCACAATTTAATTCAGGATCAAAACAATTTGGGTTTGAAAAAAAAGAAAGAAAAAACAATAACAAGGAAAGCATTTAGGTTCCTACTATACTGTGCTAAACTTCTATCATTTGCCCACTGAGCTGCGAATGAAACATAACTGACTGCTAATTGTCATAACAGAGTATGCTGCATGTTTATTTCAGTGATTTTTCAAGGTTATTTTGCAAGTTATTTATTAAATATATGAATTTTAAAGTCTTCTTCCAGTGTGAGTTTTTTCCCAGCAATGCATTTTACTGCCCATTAGTAAGAGTAAATTACACTCTGCTGTCTTGTAATTAACATGTCTGCTTCAGCTTCCTGTCTGCAATACCAATACTGGAAAAAGCCATGGCTGTGTATAGATGGATATTTTTTCTTTGGCCCAGCAGAGCTTGTTTTGGTTTAATAAAATCTAAAACTAGTGCAAGTTATGGTCTATTTTTAGATATACACCAGATGCATCTTAGGAGCCATAATTGTGTTATTTCTAAAAAATGCTTTATTCTAAACATAGGACAGTAGTAGTCAATAGTATGTTGCCATAACTCATTATAGAGTGATCTAGTGAGAAGTTTTACCAATCTGTGGACATTTGTAGGGGCAGAAACAGTGGCATGTTTGATTCTGTTTGGTTTATGGGCTTACTTTTCATTGCATATATTGGTGTTTATTTTTACTTTAAGTGTTATTGCTGCAAAAATGAATTTAGCAATTCATTATTTGTTCTGTTTTTGTTTTGCAAATTTACATTAAATGAATTTGTAGCCAGATTCATGTATGAATTGAGTGGACAAAAACCAATCAATACCAATTTGCCATCAAGACAGGCCTAAAATTAAAATGCTCACTCTGCATTTATGAAGCAAGTGCTTTCTCAATTAAGTGCTGGCAATTTAAGGGCATCTCCACACAGTAGGGACAAAACACCATGAAATTAAACGTGAAAAGCATAAAATCTGTTAAAAAGATTCATGCTGTGAGTTAAAAATTGTATCTGCTGTTTGTTAACATCAGATAAAATTTTATTATGCTATATAATATCATATTTTTATGGTCCTATATACTGAAATGGTATGTATTAAGCACACAGTAGTCCAACCTTTCTTACAGAAATTACATTTGGAAGTGGATGTCCTGAGTAATTGTCCACCTTTCTCAAATCTACCATTTTTGTCTAAAGTTCTAAAACTCACGAACACTCTAAAAAAAACAAAAAAAACCCTCTCTCAGTTAACGCTAGAAAATATTCCTCTGTATCACGAGTTATGACATCTGAAGTTCTGCAAGGATCAATCTTGGGGTCTGTTTCTTTTTTCTTGTTCCTCCCACCAACATAAAATCTTGTAATATCATTTATCTGTTTTTACCTTTAAATATTGAAAATCACTGTTCCATAATGCAGCTCAATGAGTACATTTTGGATATTAAAAAATAGATGGCTTACAGTTTCATACAGTTAACTAAGTTCAAAACAGAGGACATATTGTTTGTTCCTCCACTATTAACTGAGAGCTTGATGAATAACTTGGGCACTTTTAACTCTTTTTTTTTTTTTATTAAAACAGCTATGTCCACATTCTCCCTCAAAATCATTAAGGACTGCTTACCAACCACTCTTGAGTGCTGCTGAAATTCATTTTAAAAGGAGTTGGTACTCCTCCCATGTGACCTCCAACCTTCAGATCTAAACTAAATATATACCTTTTTTGTCAACCTTTTAGAAAATGCTAATCTTTGGAACTGTGGCTGAAGCACAAGTTATTGTTGTTGTTGTGGTACTTTAAGTAAATAGTGTGTACCATGAATTTTTAGGAACCCTTTTATTTTTTACTGTACTTCAATTTCAAATTCACTATATAAATAAAATGTACTTACTTACTTATAGACTTATCAACTGATGATTATATTAGCGCTAAAATACTGCTCCAGAGCTGTCATCCTCTCATCAGTATATGGACACCACTGAGTCATTTAAGTCTTTTAACTTTAGGCATTTTCAGACTGCCTACTGTGTAATTAATGTTTTCTCCCAGTCACTCTAACTTTGTTTACAATCTGTGGACTATAGTTAGAGCAAAGAGGGTAAAACATGTGGGCTAACTTTAACAAAGTAAATGAAAAACACAGTAAATGCAATAGTTGCTGTGGCATAGATATAGCCTCCTTTTAGAAAGGCTTCTATTTACAGAATTATGGATGAATATCAATTCAATATAAAAGCCAGTACAGATACTAACATCAATTATACCTATCACCGTGTGACGGTTTTGGGTTTTTCTTTTTTAGTCAGTCAGGGTATATTTTTTTTAATGGAATTGCATTTGAAAAATATACACTCACTGGCCTCTTTATCAGGTAAACCCGTTCAACTGCAACAAACAATTATCTAATCGGCGAATCACATGGCAGCAACTCTGTGCTGTTAGGCATGCAGAAATGGTCGAAATGGCTTTCTGAAGTTCAAACCAAGCATCAGAATGGAGAAGAGAGAGACTTAAAGGGATTAAGTGACCAGCAGCTCTTTTGTTGATGTGATTTTCACCTGGAGGTTAGGAAATAATCACTTGTTACAACCAAGGCTTGCAGAAGAGCTTCTCTAAACACACTGAACCTTGAAACAGAGAGTCTAGAGCAGCAGAAGACCACACCAGGTGCAACTACTGTCAGCTAACACACCATGTCACATAGCTTAAATCATTTAAAACCGGCTACTTTAACATTACAGTGAGTTCGCTGGTAGTCAAATGGCCTCCACAGTCATCAGCTCCCAATCCAACAGAGCACCACTGGGATGTGGTGGAACAGGTCACGTCAATATGGATCAATATCACAAATAAATATTTCCAGCACCTAGTTAAGTCCATGACACTAAGAATTTGGACAGTTATGAAGGCAAAAGGAGGTACAACCCAGCACTATCAAGGTGTACCTAATTAAGTGGCAGCTAAGTGCATATATTTCTTGCTATATGAATAAAATATACATAAACTGGTATGGTTACCAACATACAGGCCATGCAATCCATCATCAGAGAAAAAGTCTGGTAAACTGAAATGAATCAGTGGAATAATACCATTACAGATGTTTTCTTGTATTCAACCTAAAACAGCTAAAATTACCAGGGATGAACATAATTTATGTTAAGCTCTTCTCTTCTCACGGAGTGACATGAAAAGTGGACATGAGAGTTAGATCATGTCACATTTTTCCGAAAAGACGTATGTGGCAGCTCGATGTCCACGGTTGAGTGGCTGGGAATCATGTGTGGAGTCATACGTGGCAGACTGCAAAACACTGTGCATGGCACACAACAAATACACCAGACTTCAAAGAGAAGTTTTTTCCCCCCCTCATCTGAGCAAGCCTTGCTGGAGTATGTCTCTGCTTTAAGAAAGCAAGGAAAAGTAGAAAGGGTTGAGGCTTTAACTGTGGCTTTGTTACAGCTCTGACAGCTTAAATTTGGCAATCTATTGTATGTTTTAGAAACTTACACTTTGCAGATGAGTGTGTCTGCTGCCTTGTACTCATTACTCAGAGCTCAAGTTTGAACCATAAGGGATTCTTCACTTTGAAAGTAGTTTGTTCTTAAGAGAAAAACGTTTCAAGAAACAAAAGTGGCGGAATTGCACATCTGATGTTTGAATATTTTCCCATCGGTGAAGCACTGTCTGCTTTTTACTTCTTTGAAGTCATGTAATAATGCGTGTGTGATGATGCGTATGCTGGTATAAAGGGTACTGTTTTTAGTAACATTGTGAGGAATAAACATGTGTGTGTACACACGCGTGTGTGTATGTTACTCTTAGTTTATAGCATGCAATGCCAAATAGCATTTGCAGACCTAGAGAAACAGAGGTTGCACGGACACGAACAAAGCTTGGCCTTTTCTCTCAAGCCCATCTGTCGGCCTGATAATGTTGCACATATGAGAAGAAACCACTGGCTCCCCGTGAAGGCAGGGAGTTCAAATGGAGTGATCACAGTGAGAGACAATGCAGAAAGATGCACATTTCTCTCTCTACCATTCTCTCGACTCCTAAATCTGTGCATCTGTAGCACAACATTGCCCTCTACTGATCACAGCGCTCCCTTTGCCTCAATGTGTTCAAAGGAGAGTTAAAATATCCCTATACCTCACAAACAATCTGAGTCATGATTTGAGAAAACCAACAACCGGGGAAGTAAGTGTAAGTTTGATAATTCAGGACATATTGAGTTGTACAACAACAAAAAGATTACAAAAAAATTAAAAAATTCTCAAAAGGGACATATTTGACACACAAGTCAAACACATCACAAAACAAGGTTCATTTTGATTCAGAAGGTCTGAAACTACGACTGGACTTCACAGTAGTTTCTGTTTTGCATGCATAAATCTTTTTCAGACCCACTGAAGGCTTGGCATGGCAATTAAAATGGCACTACTTTCAAAATAAAAGCCTAATAAGTCTGACCTAACAATTAAAAACAACCCACGAAGGAGCTGGCACAGTTGACAAGATGTCATTCCTCTATCGGGAAAGAAAGAGATGCAAAGAGAGGGAAAAAAATTAGTAAGCACTCTCTTTTTAATCACCGTGCATCTTAGCTTTTCACCAGATATTAAAACCAATCCATCATGGCTGACTGGGGGGAGGGGGGTGCCTTGCAATTTTCCCTGTGCTCCCGTAACATAGGAGAGAACCCCCCCGACGTTATTTGGATATCAAACAGCAATTTGCCACTCATAAACACCAGCATGAATGCAAGTGCATTGGGCCAAATCCAATAAAAAAAAAAAAAAGCTAGCGGAGCTCTTGCGGCATGACACAGAGAGGGCCAGGCCCACTTTATCATCATGATAGGATATGATGTGGTTTATATTATTACCCTGGATGGATAATTGGATTTGGATGCTTATTGGGACACCAAGCGGAGTTTTTTTTTTGTACAGGCTATGACTATTACGGCGGATCAAAGTAAGGCCATTCACTGTGAGATATTGTTCGATCAAAAGAACATCACGCAGAGGAAAGGGGAGAAAACAGATGGTGACAAAACTGGAAATCATGAATGTGCCATAGCTGTGACTCATTGGTGTCTCTGCACAAAGACTTATGCAACACTCTGCATTTACCAGCCAGCCACAGTTCACAATACTCCTTCCATTAAAAGGGTTTCTCAAAACACCACGTACAACAGTCTAAACTCATGAGGCACCTCCAAATTTGGAAGCTACAGAGGAGCTTGCATTGCTCTGATGCAATCATAAAAACAGTGGGTCGCTGGCTTCCGACCAGGAGGCAGAGACCTTCAGATGTTTGATTGAGTGAGAGAACACACACATCCAGCTGTTCTCCAGAAATCTGCTCAAACATAGCAAAATGCCCAGTAAATTATCGTAAATATGATGCAGGGAGACAACATTTTCAAGGAATGCGACTACACAGGGGCACCTTATGTAGTTCACAACTTAAGGGCTTTTCAAAAGAAAGCTTCTGGCAGGTAAATGCAGTCACTCGTCAGACAAGAAGATAATACAGCCCCACCATCAGCAGGGTGACTATTCTGCATCAGAGTGGTTTTAGTTACTGCACAAACTGAAGGTGGCATCCCCAAGATTCTCTTATAGAAGATGTCTTATATGCAAAACTAAAAACCTGACTTTTCTGTAATTTAGAGGGAGGTACATAATTCCTGTTTCCAAAATTTAGCAGTTTAGCAGCTGCCAGAGATCTCTGGATTTAGATGGCACTTTCTTGTAACGACATTAGGGCTCTGTAGGGGTCATACCATCTGCTGAATGGCTCTGGCAGTACTTTTACCTCAAAAATTCTATGTCTAATCTTTTGAGACTTACACGTTGACTCTGCTGTCAGTCCTTTTGAAGGACCTTCTTAGAACAAACTCACTGCTTGCCAGGACCAGAAGCTCACCATTTTGGGGTACAATGCAAACTTGCATAAATTAAAATTAAAATGCAACATGCAATGTGGAACTTCAATATGGCATCCAGTCACAATCACCACATGTAGCAGTCTTTGCAAACTAAAATAATGTATTCATGTAATACATAAAAGACACATTACAGCCACTTCAGTTGTAAATCATTTAACATCCAGTGTTAAAGTAGCTGTTAAGATGAGATGGCTGACTGGCGGACTAATCTACAAGAAAATCTAACAGCACGTCGTGATTTAACAAGACCTCTGTTTTTAAATCTCAGTAATGGCTGAAATATAAAAGCTTGAACTTTTTCACCGCATGCACACTTACATTAAAAAAGCGATTTAAGCAGGTGGGTGGGTAGATGTGTGGATTGACGGCACAGTTACTTTTGAAATAAAATACTGTTTTTAAATCGAGGGGATTTATCAGATTCAGCTCTGATCTTACTTGTGGTTTGAAAGTAGAAAGGAGGCTTGACATTACAAGGAAAATTCCAATGCTGCCAGCATTGATATAAAGTGAACCCTTAGTAAACTGCATGGTAGGGGCATTAGATGTTAGTGCATCAGTGGGAGCTTCTTTGGCAAACTATCCTCACACCTAACCAATAAAGCTCTGGTGATGCACAAAAAGCTACTTGTTGCTATCATGAGTTTACTCACAGTACAGGAAAGTCCCTGGTGGGTTCCTGGCTGAAAAGAGGATCTTTCCATTTGAATATATGGATTCTTTCATTGATCCACATACGAAAATTTGTCCCTGTCTTAAGTATTTGGAGCAGCGTGCAGACACCATGAAGCGCCTAGGGGACTAACTCCAGACATCATCCACTCAATCAAGATTTGACCTGGTATATTTCTCTTGTAGGAAACCCACCCAACGGATGAAGATCATCCAAGTTGCGGTGCACTTCAATATCAGTGCGGTATATTTTATCTTTTGTATCTCAAGTCTTTGGCTGTCACAACATTCCCTTCGGTATTTTCAATAAGAAATTGAAAATTTCATCATCAAAGCAGATCTTTCACAGAGTACACCAAGCAGCTTGACATCAAAAATACTTTTTTGTTCCCCGTTTTTGTTCCCCTTGATTACAGAGAAGAAAAGACTCAAAGACTCTGAACAGACTGAGACCATGTTTGGAAAAAAAGAAAATGAATCGTAAAGACTAAAGTGCAACAAATCTGACCTTTGACTGAAACTGCATACAACTACAATCCCAAGTCAATAAACATAAAAATATTAATACATGTGCTAAATCACACCAAGCATTACATAAGTACTTGTAGCTGTCCCAAAGGGCAATCTTAGTTATGTTGCACCCCTCTGCAACTCTGTTTTCTGGATTGACTGATTTTAACTTCGCCAATCAGAATAAGCCCTCACATGAGCCTGGTTATCAGCTCACTAAGTTAACCCAGGGTTTCCCATGCAGGAGACCAACTGGCTAACCAATTACAAGCATGGATAAGTGTACTGGTAGCAGATCAGCTGATTGTTAAACACACAATGCAGACAGAAAGCAACACATCTGCTACAGAAAAAGCAGCAGAGTGTGTGTGTCTGACAGCGAGAGAGAGAGAGAGGGAAAGCACTATACAACAGTTTAATACTAAAAGTCCTATATAAACACGTGAGCGCTTTAAGTGCTTTGCAGTCAATAAGACTGGACAAGATCTATTATAGTAATATACCATATTTGAAGCCTGGGAAGAGAGCTGGCAAAAATACTGATTGTATAATTTAACAGATTTATCCGTATCACAGCTCTATCATTAGGCCACAGGAGAATCTGATGGAATATAATTGAGTATTTAATTCAATTAATTTTTAAAAGACAGGTTTTAGCTTTTATTCTTTCAGCTGCAGTCTCAGTGGTGTTTTTAAGAGTTTGAGACCAACTAAAGAATAAAAATAAAAAAACAGATTTCTAATGTAGGACATTTGATACAAAAACCACAAATACAAAGACGCTCTGAATAAATGTGAGACTGAATAAATGTGAAAGTCTAGAATTGGAAGTTACTGGGGGAATTCTTACTGGGGGAAAATTCCTAGATATGAGATTTTATTTTAAAAAAAAAACTTTATCCCATCCTACTACGTGGGTACAGTGGGCAATGGCTCGTCCAACAATGGTGTCGCTATTTTCCAGAGAATTGAAGGGTCAGGGGGCAAACTCAGGGTTAATTAAGAAGTTATCTGGATAAGACAAAATCCTGCTTTGTACTACAAGCCTCTGGTATCTTCTGAGACTCAATATCTCACTAGCACAACACAGTAGGATAACACTAAACGCCCACTGTATCTTTTTTTTTTTTTTGAGTAAACAAAAAAAGAGTGTTTTGGTTGGGAAGCCGGCTTCCAGGGTGCTGTACTGTAATTCAGTCCAGGCAGAAATGCTACCATGGCCAAAGACTCCTCACAAGTTACTTGGCCCATTTTATAGTTCACTGGGTCTTTTGCAGGTTTTGTGTATCAATTGCAAACAACCTCATGCTGATTTCTTAGCAGGACTGCTGATCTTGTTGATTGCACAAGTTAAATCCATGATGACAGTTATAGCAAGGTAGCAGACATGTTTGTTCTTGTTCACTTGTGTGCATGGGCAGATAACTAATGAGTTGCAACTGCGCGATTTAATGCGCAACTGAGTTGCACATTAAATGAGGCACCCTGCTATGTGCACTATTAGATGTTAAGTTTTCTGTAGCTAGTACACAGTCTTGAGTGAAAAGAGTTGATTGATTTTTCAACCACATCTGTTCAGAGAGAGTGTGAAGCAGAGAAGGCTGAGCCAAAGTAGCACAACAAACCAAAGTCTCCACAATGTTACACTGGCAGCTTTTTTTTTTTTATGATTGGTTGTCACACAATCATAGAAAGCAAATCACAGCATCTCCAAGGGCAATGGCTTACTCAAAACCCCCCAGCTGGTGCTTAGCAGAACTGCTGAACAGTTACAAATGGACAACTTTCTTTTTTGCCCTGCCGCTGTCGGTCTCATGTGGTCACTCACACTTATTTCAGCCTGTTTGGACTTCACCTAATGGCCCAGAAAGGGCAAAGCTCTCATGTCATTCGTTTCTAGATGAAACTAGCTCAAACACATTTGCTGGCGGCTGAAAATTCCATCACTTTGCACAGAGGTCATTCTGTCTGAACCTGACACTAAGAGTAATACAAAGTATTGAGAAACATGATGATGTTGCACTACTACTTTTGGCACCATAACACGTGAATTTCAGCAGGCAAACTTCAGTCTCACTGATATGGGGAGATGCGATCACATACTTCTGAGATATGAATCTGTCTGATCCTCCTATTGGTTTTGGCACTGCTGTTACAGGATGAGCTGTACAGTTTGTCTAGTTCATTAAGCTGAACAACTACACACTGTATATTACTCCACACAACTTTAACCTGGGCACACTATCCAAAGTGAACAAAATCAAAACGGGCTAGTGGGGGGTATTTTTGAAATAAAAATTACAAAATTGAAAAACTCTCATTTTTCAATTTGTATAATGTTGTTTTTTGGGGGGGTTTTTGGGGGGGGGACTAAGCTATTTATTACACCACATTATATACAATTACCACTGTCAGACAAGTAAAGACTAGTTAATGAACGAGTAAAAGGTCTTTCTAGCAATACTGGACATAATGTGATTTTTCTATCAATGTAATGAATGACGTGCTTTTTCAGTTATTAGAGTTTCCAGGACTAACTGATCACTGCCATAAAGTGGCACACATCTGTAATACAATCATGATATTTTCTATGAAACTTTGTCTCAAAGTTCTCTCTAATACTAAATTTTTACCTCACAAGGAAATTAGCTCTTCTTCAACTTGCAGGATGAGAAAAAAGAATCGAAATCATCAAATGCAACTGGAATCACTTATTGGCAATCACTTCAGTTTGTAATTTGCTGTGCTTTAGCTGACAGGATCCTCAAGAGCATAGCAGAACTTAGGGAAATCAATGCTGCTAATTTAAAGACGGCTAATTGGTAAAGCTTTTGAGTTGCTTTTAATTAAATAACGGCTGCCCTAAATGAATGGAATTTATGGATGAATACACATTGATTTTACTACATAATCATCGACTCGCTGTTTGCCAAAATAACATGAGAGGGGTTTTTAAAAGAGCCTATATATATATGCAACAGCTGTGTGCTGTTTGGAGTAAACTTGTTTCAGTGGGATGCCTGTTAGAGAAGAGTTACCTCATTAAAAGTGATCTTGTTGTTTTTTATTGTCTGAGGTGAGCTCTTCCATGTTTTCCCAAAAAAGTGCTGATGATTTCTGTCAAACAGCGTTGCCCGTAGTTGGTAAGTCACACTTTGTTCTCCCACTGCCTTCTCCTATGAGCAAAAAGGAAGCATATGCATCTTAGAAAAGTCACTGTTAACAAGTGAAGAGTTAAACTTAAATCCTCCTTTATGACTATTATCCAACTTCATGAAAAACACCCCAGAATGAGGTTCCCAATATCTGAATGCTCAGTTTTGCATCGCTGTAACTGATAATGCCAGCAAGTAGTGGATGTCAGATTCACTTTGGTACTGTTTGATGCTCTACATATAGACTGAATTTACTAATAATCCCATGACATTGATTGTGTGTCTGATTAAAAAAAATGTATGGTTGCCTTCAAATATAACATTTTTCAAAGGTTCGCCAGATTACTTCAGGCGCAGTGTCACAGAGATGGATACTGAATAGGCCTTATCGTGACTTTTATTTTGACAGTCAATACAAAGTCAAGCTCACAGATTAAAATACATTGAATTTAGGTTTGCTAAACCTCTAGTGAATTGCTATAGCAGAGTTTTTTCTATGTTTTTAATTAGCACTGAAAGCTAACTGTAAACAGTCACCTGGGATGGGAGGTGAGTTGCAGTGACACGGTTGAGGGTGAGCTGGAAGCCGTGGGACTGGGTGAAGCGGCTTTCCACAGCCAGCCTTACGGTTTGGCTGTGCGGGGGAACCATCCGGTTCCTCTCAAACACTTGCTTCCAGTCGTCCGCCATGCTGGGTATGTCTTCTATTTTTACCATGTCCTTTAGTTAAAATAAACATTAGCCTGACATTGAACAAAAAAACTCAGAAATGTTGAACGCAACCAATGTTTTACTCTGAATTTAGTCTTCTCCATCCGTTCAGATGTTTAAGCCGTGGCCGCCATATTGAAATCAGATTCTATCATTTAGAACAAAGGGGGGATATGTAATAAATTATTTCATCAGGAGCGTTCACGAGGGAGAAACATTATTTGAAAATATACTTAATATACGAACTGTATTTTCTAATGCAAGTCTACATTTTATTCCCAAAATTTAAAATATACAGAAAAATTCGTATTGGCCGCCTATAATCGTTCATACCTTTCAGTTGGTATTTCCCGTCGTGCTGCGTCAGTTGCTATGGTAATACTCATCTTTCCATTTAGATCTTGTATGAACGTCAGCATCTCCAATTTAAAGTTAGTTTATTGCCACACTCGCAATATAAATGTTATTTTCTTTTTAAATATACACATGTAATAATTATCTTTAATATATTAGTAGAGTATAATTTGTAGGAGGAGCTGTAGTCTTAAGCTGATATGGCGAACACATGAGCAGCTAATTCAGGGGGGTGCTTAGACTCAGTTCCCCCAGAAGGACACACGCTGCCCATTCTCACAAAACACTGCTGTCTAAAACCAATAGACAGAAAAACAAATTATGCACTGAAAAGAAAAGAGAATGTCAGAATAATCTATGTATTATGATCTGGCAAAAATAGCTCCACTTTCAGAGATATATAGCAGAGAAAATCCTAACCAAGTACTGGCCCAGTGTTTGAAAGAGGAAGACAAAAACAGAACTGTGAGAATCCAATGAAAATTTCAAAAGGGATTAAGACAGATGTGTGACTTGTTATCATGTGTTGCATAACCTATATAAACTGTAACGCTAATAAAGCCATTTGAATTGCATTATTATTGTAATCATTAATATTAACAACGTGTACTTCATATCCAGTGTGTCTACAACACGCGGAATGTTTTCCCCATGAAGATATTACTGTAATGTAAATAAATATAAGTTACTTTCACCACCAATCACGCCACAATAGCAAAGAAAGTAAGGAAAAGCACCAGTAGGGGGCAATCACACACTTCCGCTGCTGCTCCGAGCCTCAAGAGGACAAGAGGAGGAAGAAGAAGGAAGCGGTAGGTACAAACCGAAAACAAAACAGCGAAATGTTCGGGAAAATTAAACCTGTGAAAATTAGGAGTTACAGTGAAAACAGGAAATACGGAATTGCCGCAAAAGATGTGAAGGAACTACTGAAGAAGGCCTGCAATTTGCTACTGGTGAGTCTTGTGGGAATTAGTTAGTTTTTAACAACTTATACGGCTGTTCCGCTTTTTTATCTGAGAGGATGTGACATAAACGTCATCGCTGCTAGTAAACAAAAGAAATTAGGCTTTTATTTTTCCTAATTAGTAGTAGCTCGATACGTGATTGGTTTGGTCCCAGATCATCTCCACTGTGAAGAAGATACGACATAAAATAATTTTCGCATCATTTTTAGAGAACTCTGTAAACAGGATGTAAGTGAAAAAGCAACAGTTATGTCACGTTCAGGTCAAAGTGACATGTAGCGTCTACGTTCATATTTCAAGATGCTTTTTTTTATTCCGTTTATATTAAATTCTGTTTATGATGGGCTGGGAGCAGAATTCGTTCATTATTAAGTATGGCCTCGGGCACATTTTGTATAAACTCGCTGAAACAAAGAGAAAATGATCTGTTGGTGGAAATCTGTACTGCAGGGATTTGGTTTAATTGGAGTTTACATCGGATAAATAAATCCATTTAATCTGAGCAGACTCTCACAGATGGCTCTCTTATAAAATATGTCAAGTTTACAGATTAGTTATCTGGTCTAAAAAGCTTCTACTTCTAGTCCACACAACACATTTGTCATTGGTATTTTTACCTGTTATGTTCTCCACGAGTCCAGGTGCCACTCTCTGGTGCACGTGTTTGCTTGTATGAGGACGGGACAATAGTGACGGAGGAGTTCTTCCCAACTTTGGCGGATAACACCGAATTGGTTCTTATGTCTAAAGGGCAGACCTGGAGTGGAGGTAGGAGGATCAACACCAGACAAGTTTCTACTGTAAACCTGTGTTTTTATTCTCCCAGTCAGCTAAACTGCTGGATGATTGTGATGTTGCCTAATCTTTATCTGATTTTTAGTTGTGTGTGACATCAGTCAGCTACTCAACACAGACCGGCATGCCGACAGCCTCATTGAAGCAGCGAAGGGGCTCCTCTCTGATGAGAAGTCTTCAAAGAGGCGTAAAATCCTGACAGACCTGCTACAGAACCTGGAGGATAGGTCGGAGCTGGAGAGCAGAGAGGAGGACGAAGACTGGTTCCAAGGTAGCAGCCTTCATCCTCTTGGAGAAGCACTCTTTGTTTTGTTTTAGAGTTCCTCAGACTTTTCCTGTCGTGGCTTCTTTTGAGGTCAAACTCCCAGCCTGTCTGCACAAGACTCAAAGATTACAGTTAGGCCTGTAGGAATTTTGACAGTGTTTTGTGAATTTGTCTCTATGTTCCACCACAGTGGATTTTAAAGCAAACAATCAAGATGTGATTGGAGTGCAGACTTTCAGCTTTAATTCAAGGGATTTAACAGGCTTGCTGAGCCTTGACCTATGAGGGTCATAAAGGGTGGAGGCTGCCCTGCCCTACTGCTTTCTGCTGGACTTTGCTACTTCTTCACATGTACTGTGAATAATAATATAAATTGTAATAATTAATAAATAAATAGATTTAAATAAAAAAACTAACTTTTGAGCCTCTGAAAATGGGGCTTATGTATAAAAACGACTCGAATTCCCAAACAGTTAATGCAACACTTTGATCAAACCCCTTGAGATAAAGCTGAAAATTTGCACTTTAATCACATTTTGATTGATTTTAAAATCCATTATGGTGCTGTACATAGGCAATATTACAAATATTGTGTCAATGTAAAGAAATCCCTTTAAAGAAAAGCACTATAAGACATGTGCTACTGTTACTAGAGAACTGGGAAACCATGAATAGATTAAGTCAGTCATGTGTCTTTTTCCAGTATAAAAGCATTGTGAAGACTCAACACCATTATATTTGGAAAAAAATGTTTGAGCAGTGTGACTACGTCTGTATAATTGATCACTTTTTCACAGATTTTTCTCTTGATGTGAGTCTAAATGAATCTGTTGAGCATCTTGTTATTTGTGTTTCTCTTCAGGTGTTGATTCTCGATTTAAAACAAAGTCTGCCTACATGAAGTACAACTGTGAAAGCAGGATACGCGGCTACTTGAAAGAGGTAAACTTGGGAGCCAGGTAACACTCTGTACCTGAGGTCTCTACAGGATTGCTCCACAGTCAGTTGTTCTAACAGTTGTGTTTTTTGTTTTTGTCAGCTGGATGATGCCACCAAATCCATACAGAAAGCAAAAGTGAGGGCAGAGTTTTTGAAAACCTCCCAGAGCCTCACAGAAATGCTGAAAACAGCCAAGTATAATGGCTGCTACTTTGACAGGACTGAAAAGCAACCAGATCGCCTTTGTACTCAGGAGGGATGGTTCACCTGCCAGGTACTACAAGAATACAAGCTGTGAGGTATTAAGAGGCCTAACAGAGTTGAATGGGCATGAGAAACAAATGCAGGCAACATGAGTTTTACACTGTCACAGACAGGCTTTTGAGCTCTGAGGGAAAGACTCTTGAATCTGTACAGAGTAGCTGGGATCTGCTCCAAATGACTTGTCCGAGGTTAGTTGTATGTGAACAGAAGAGTCGGAGACAAAAGTGCACTGTGGTGTGAGAATCAGGGCAAAGATAAAAAGTAGTGTTTAACTCGGCTTAACAGTCATTACATTTAAAATGTCTCAAAAATATGAAGTCCAGATGTGCTTCAGACTAAGTTCCTCTTCCTCTAAATTGCATCCTCAGGGATCATTTGATGAGAACGTGTGCAAATCTCTTCACTCTATCAACCCCTATGGAAGCCGCGAGGGCAGGATTGTCTTCAGCACTTGGAATTTGGACCACAGGTTCACGCCACCTTTAGTTTATTTACAAGATTTTTTTGAGGGTTTTTTTTTGCTTTACATCCTTCATACAATTCTTCAATTTGTTTCCAGGATTGAAAAGAAGAGGACAGTTATTCCCGCTCTGCTGGAAGCCCTGCAGAATCACAGGAGCACTGACATCAACCTGAACTACTTCTACCAACTCCTGTTCACGAGGGAAAACCTGAAGCTGGTCCACATCGTCTGCCACAAAAAAGGAGCTCACAACCTGCAGTGTGACACCAAGAAGATCTATAATAATGCCACCAAGGATCTAAAAGCAAAACAGAAGCCCAAAGTAAAGAAACGGCGCATGACTTGAAGTCCTGTGACAAATGAGTGGACTGTGATTTGTTTGATGGACTTGGTAAATAATTAACTCTGAAAAGAACCCATCACATCAGCTGGAAAGGTAAATTTGCCTTTGCAATCTCCTCGACGTAGTCGTGACATCAGCTTCTGAGCTCCAAACCCACCATGCTGAGCTTTAATTTCATATTGGAAGTGATCGACCACACTTAAGAAACCATGAAATTCATTTATTTGTTCACTGTATTGGCACTGTGATGTAAAGTACACAAATTAAGTACAAAGATGATAACGAATCATGCATTTACTGAGAATGCTGCATAAATGTGAAAAGCAAATTGACATAAATAAGGCAGTAAATATATAAAATATTTGGACGGTTTAGAACAGTCATGTAAAAAATACAGGCGACAACATCTAGTGCAATTACTGTTAAACTCTTGATTAGATTACATTTTCACTCAGGTTTAAATTATCCAGTCTTTCAGACTGCAGTCTTGTATGAGGAACCTTTGTTTTGTTTTTTTAAACAACACTCTTACAAATTTTAGAAGAACCCTCTCAGGGAAAATTAATTCATTACATTGATTATGTATTGATACAGATGTTATATATTTCAAAGCTGCCAGAAACGTGAGCACACACACGAGTTGAGGATGAAGAGACACTTGGTGAATGACTTTTATGCAGAAAACTGTTGAAGATGTTCAGCTTAAGCAATGAATTTGTGCTATTGAAGCTCTCAGTACAGATGTTCATGCTCCATCCCTCCTCATTACAGACGTGTAATCTAAACTTAGACTGAAATTGTCACTCTGTTGCTCTTGTCAGCATGTAACATTGGCAATTAATCAGTTTATTTGTATGGGAAAACAAAAACTTAAATCCAGCATTTTCTTTAGTATCTCAGAGGCTAATCTGAAGCTGCGCTCAGGATTTCAATTTTCTACACAAAGTGCTATAAACACTTATGTGAGCATACATTCAGCAATAATTTCACAAACATTACTGCATTTACTCACATTGGCCATTTTCATTTTACTATTGCAGTTATGACTTTTTAAAAATCTAATTACTGATTGAATGCAATGTTTGAGCAGGTAGTTTTCTAAGTGCTGAGAGGTTTAATGTCTTTTCACGAGCAGAACTTTCTCAGTTATAAGAGCGGCAACTCTTCACTAAGTGCCCACCCCGTTGTCTCGCTGCACACCGCTAAAATCCACCTCGTCTTCATCGCTGTCCTCTCTAGCGTAGTAATGTCGCCTCCTGTTCTTCCTTTGGGCGCGGCTAGAAGACGAGGATGATCTTTCAGGAAAATCCTGTGGGATGAATCTGTATTTAGAATTCATTTAATGCAACATTATTTTCACCAATTGTGCTGAAGATATAACTGCAGGAATGATGGGCCTAGAGATGTGGTGGGAGTGGGGGGATAAAAATCTATGTGTATTGATAAAATTAAAGTTATCAGTGAGTAACAAATCTAACTAGGGGTTGTTACTGCTCTCATATTACTCCAGCCCTGCTTATAAGAGGGTGAAATGTCAGTTTATTTAATGTTAACTGTGAGTGAGACCAGAAAAAGAGAAGGAAAAAAAAAAAAAATCAGCAATCACATTTATTTGAGAAAGAATCCAAACCTCAAGGCGAACTTATAATGTATACGTTAGGGACTCCTGGCACAGTGAGGCTTTTATGTAACAACTCGTGGTCTTCTACTCTGCACATTATTGCCCATCTTTTGTGTTTTATTAGCAGGAAGAGCCTTTTGGTACATCCAATAATGCACCAATGTCAAGGTCCAAATGTATAACAAGTCTAACATATCTTTCAACTCCCATGTCTATTGCAAAACACCCTAGAAGTGCAGCTTTAAATGAATAGATATGGATGATGATTCTTCTGAACTGATCATCAGTAAGCAGACGTTTTCTTTACCAAACAAAAAAAAAAAACAACAAACAACCCTGTTTCCCCCAGGAATTAAAACAAACGTGCCTCACCTGTACAGCATCCAAGTTTCCAAAGAACTGCTCCACAGGAAGGATCTGATTACTGTCATCATCTGGGAACATAATTCTGCTCGTTTCTTCATAATCCATATGCTCAGGCTCATATTTGTCCCAGATGCTATTCATTACGCAGCTGTCTGAATCCTGTCCCACCATCAGCGTGTTCTCTTTACCTTCCTGTCCTTCATGCTCTGGTGATGCTGAGCACCTCCTCCTGCCAGAAGACTGGTGGCATTCACAGCTGATGCAGGAGTCTCTCTCCAGAGGACCAGCTGCTTTAGTGTTCCCAACTGCTGAGCTGCTCTCAGATGACGAGTTCGCCATTGGACTTTTCACACATCTCCTCCTTGCAGCAGATGTCTATGATACAAAAGTTAAGGAACAAAGTTAGGATGATGTTGGGGTAACCACAGCGGGACTCCACTGCAGTAATCAGATCCAGTTAATTTGGAGCAACTCACAGCTGTCCGGTGTAGGGGTTACAGCTGTAGGGGTGTAGATAACTATAACTCCTGCCTTTCTTTTTGACTCATCACACATCTGCAGCATTATGTACACAGACAAAACAAACCTTTCTGGAGTTTCTGGTCTCAGAGCTGCTCTTCCTCTTTCTTGGCTTCAAATGATCAACTTCACCAGGCATCTGCAAAGTATCATGATGTTTGTTTATATCAAGTACTTTATTAATGCAATGACATCGTGGGGAAAAAAACAAACTATGGTTTTAGTCAGCTGAGAGGAAGCCGTCATAATGCCAGCGTTTGCTCCTGCTAAGCAGAACATTAGCAAATGTTTTCACTCCACTCAGTAAAAGAAACTAAATTTATCGGACAGCTGTTTAACGGGGACAGTTTTAGAATTTTCGCTTGCATACAGATTTGTCATTTTCCATTTTAAACACTGTCTTAACAAAAAAAATTAAATAGTGGACAACGTTAATGGATAGCTATAAAGCTGGCTCTGCAGTCCCGCTGAGCTGCTTAAACCCTCCAACAGCACCCCTCTATCCTCCGCCGGCTAAACTCCTGCTAATTTACTGGCAAATTAAAGTCACGTTACTAGTCAACTATGACCCAGTTCTTCCAGTACATCCCTAATCCCTCCAGCGTTGCTTTTTCACATGTAGACGTGCCCGAGCTACGCCGAATGTAAGTCCATAAAAGGCAGCTGATAGTTGAACTGCTAAGACAACAACACCTGCTCAGCACAGCAGCTAGCTTTCGCCTAGAAAAATCAAAGCAATATCGTCGGAAAATAACCCACCCACCCCCAGTCAAAAATGCCCCGGGTATCATAATGTGAACCATGCTAGTTATGTTGCTAGAACAATGACTCCAGCCGTCTGTATCGGTACAATAACACCAACACGAAGGTCACGACGAAGCTAGGCGTCACTAAACACAACAAAAACGCCTAATTTCGACATCTCGGCAACAAGCTAATGCGGCCAGCTACGAGCTAACAGTAGGAGAGAAAAAAATAACTAATTTGACCTGCCTGCCGGTTTTCTCATTTAATTAAACATGTACTTACCTTATGTATCATTTGCCGGCGTGGATATTTAGGTTTTTCAGCTACGATATTGAAAGTTTACACCACCTTGGGGTTTTCTGGCTTTCCAATCGGCTGGCTTCAACTAGCGACTAAACAACGGCGATAATTTTACGACGTAAGCGCTCCCCGCCGCCTACCCGGTGTATTTCCTGCTGGTGAGGTTCACTCAGAGGTCTGCAGTTTCAATATCAGGACGTCCTCTGCGCCACACTACACCGCCATCGACGCCACCCCGTACTAACGAGCATTAGAGAAAATAGAGAAAAAAATAAGTATATCTTAAAATGCACGTGTTATTTTATATTTATATATATAATATTAGATTTCTATTACAAAATATATATGTAATTAAAAGTAGTTTAGTTCGAGGGGTTTGTAAATGCTTTTTACTAGATCTATTTTTCTATGTATGTTATTTTCGTTTAGGTTTTTTTCCCCCCACTATTTTAATATTTTATTTTTTGACAAACTTGGCTTTCTCCACTTTTACGCCATCTCAGTGATTCTGCGGGAGTTGTTTCCACCCATCTCGTGACTTGTGCTAATGAAAGGGGTTCTCGTGACACGCTGGTTCACAGTAAGCTCGTATTTCTCCGTGTTATTTTGAGAGATTGGACAATCATACGTAAAATGCCAGTTCACGCCATGTTTCAAAGTTTGGCTTTTGTTTAGCAGTGACGTATGAAGGAGGAGATTCCGGAAGTCGAATGCAGTTCCAATCGATGTCCACAAGATGGCGCAATAAGGTTTTTAAAGAAGCGTCTAATTCTTTTAGTCAGCCAACAGATCACACTGGCTTCGGTTTTAACAGCTATGTAATAATTTAGAACATACAGTTGACTCTGTCCGGTAACAAAACAATAAATAAACATAATTTAGAAATCATTTCATGTTCTGTCATTCATCGAACAGTTCCAGTCAGGAGGCTATTGATTGCCTCCCTCTCCTCCAGAGCAACCGACAACAACACGCGGCAACAGATGGTGGGGCCCCACGGATCTCGGCGTCACGGACTCAGTGGGATTGTTGTACGTTAGGAGACAGAAAACACCGAGACAGCTCGAGGAGGGCTGTAGTCCAGTATTTCTCACCTAGCACTGGAATTAAAATTGGACTGTCAAACTTCTTTAGAAAATCATCATCGCTGTTCCTTTATAAACGCTGTGTTGTTTGTTTTATTCCTCACACGTAGATGGTTGTTGAATTATTTCTGAATCATTGCGTTGTATTTTAGTACTGTTTTCTATCACTTGTAATCATGAAAATTAACGCGGATTAAAGGAGCTACTGATATTTAATATTAAGAATAAGATAAGGTTGTGGTGGCTAGTGGATCGCAAAACCTGGTGAACAGTGTGTGTGTGTGTGTGTGTGTGTGTGTGTTAGACAGAGAGAGAGAGAGAAATGGGATATCTGCCGGTCCCAGATCAGTTTAGTTCATTAAGGGGAGGAGATATTTGGGGGGTGGGGTGAGATAGTGGTATCCTCCATCAGGTCTCCAGATAGTCTGTGTGGAGCCAAACCCTGAGAAGAAGCTTCGGGACGAACTAGACAGCAAAAGGGACGAATGTGTGACTTCACTCTGCGCTGTCATGGTCAAGAAGTGGCCAAGGAGACACTTGACTGAGCGCTCTTACCCGGTGTCTTCCTGAGGTGCGCTCAGTTGTGAAACATTATGAAGGCATCTGAGGGTCCCAGCGTGTCACGGTGACAGCAATGGATCACTTTTTTCGTAGAAAGCGGATCCCCGCTTTTCTGAAACCTCTGTTGAGTCTGTCTCTGATCTTTGCGTCTTTTCTCATGATCCAAAAGCTGAAACTGTCGGAGAAAGACGCAGTGGGGGTTAAACATGTGAGGGATCCGGCCTGGTGCGGCTCTGAGTGTTTTTCATTCAAGAAGACAGTTCTGACCAGTTCGGGGACCTCAGATTCTCCCGTGTCCGTCAAGGATTTGGAGATACAGCGGGTCACGAATGTAACTCGGTCTTCTTGGGACGCGCAGGTTCTCAACTGTAGCGCGGACGCATCGGTGAGGACCCAGGACTGGTTCCGGCGCTTGGACCAGAGATTTCACCAGTTTGTGCTTCACAGACACTGCAGGTATTTCCCCTTGCTCATCAATCACCCGGAGAAGTGCGCCGATAGAAACGTTCACCTCCTTGTGGTGGTCAAGTCCGTTATCGAGCAGCACGACCGGAGGGAGGCCGTGCGTAAAACCTGGGGGAAGGAGCAAACCGTGAATGGGAAGAAAATTAAAACTTTGTTTTTACTCGGAAGCCCAAACACTGGCAAAGACGCCAAGAACCTACAGAAACTGATCGAGTATGAGGACCAAATCTTTGGGGACATCCTGCAGTGGGACTTCATGGACACTTTCTTCAACCTGACTCTGAAAGAGGTAAATTTTCTCAAGTGGTTCTATATCTACTGCCCCAAAGTGCAGTTTATATTTAAGGGGGACGATGATGTGTTTGTGAACACGCACAACCTCCTGGAGCTCATCGACTTCAAAGTGGAGCAGCGCAAAGCGGCCAACTTATTTATGGGGGACACAATCTCCAAGGCGATCCCCATCCGAAACCGACAGAGCAAATATTACATCCCCAAGGAGTTGTACGACAAGCCGTATCCACCCTACGTGGGAGGTGGGGGGTTTCTGATGTCCGCCTATTTAGCCCGAAGGCTCTTCGTGGCCTCGGAGGGCGTGGAGTTGTACCCCATTGACGATGTGTTTTTGGGGATGTGCCTGCAGAGGCTCCACTTATCCCCAGAGATGCATCCGGGCTTCAGGACATTCGGCATTACCAGACGCAGGGCGAGCACAATGAACACAGAGCCCTGCTTTTATAAAAACCTAATCGTGGTCCACAAACTGAGCGCGCAGGAGCTGCTCAGGATGTGGAGCGTGGTGCACAGCCAAGACCTGATCTGCGCACAAAAAACTTCGATATGATTGACAGAAAGTATAAAGTATAAAGTAAATGCATTCACTAAATCTGAGCTCACGGAAAGTCTTCTTTGGCCGATCACACTTGATGATCTTTACGCAATCTGCGGAGTCACGTTAATTTTTCCTTTACCGTTAGACATGGAAGATGAACTGAATTTAATACTGTGTGTCACATTAAAACGGTTGATTTGTTTTCAGCTGACTCGGCAGGTTAGCGCTCTCCTCTTCACTTCTGTATGGGTTGATTTTCCGTTTTGTAAAAACCACTAGAGCACAGCTTTTGCATTGTGAAAGCATCCGTGTTTCTGTGCCATTCCAGACTGTATTGCCTTAATCTGAATTTAAAAACGTATTTAGAGACGTAGATGTAATAAACCCACGGGTGTTCGTGCAGGTGCGAAAAAGACTGACTTGTTACATCTAAGTGTTTCCCTTAAGCTTTCTTTTCCGACTTCAGGATTTCATTGCAACGTTCAAGTGCAACATGCGACTACATGATTTACAGCATAGAACACACAGCTGCATTCATATTTGAATGATTATTTTATTGAATAGAAATTGTAAATTGTAAAAATCTAATTATGGGTATTTTAAAGATAATATATTGGTTCTGTTTTACCTTGTTTTGTAAGATTTACAGAGGCAGCCTTGAAACCAAAGAAACCACATGTGTAACACTGTAAATTCATGTGTGTTAGTGTCAATAAAACCAGAGCTCTCTTGTAAACACTGAATAACGTTGCAAAACTTGATTGATATGTGTTTTATATTGCTCAACAATAATCCTGGAAGTTGGACACTGCCCATTTTTTTAATACACAGGGGGCTCCTAAACAGAGCCGTGTATTACATGTAACTTTTATGGGGAATTTTGATTACATGGAAGCACATGTGCAATAATCCCTGAATAATGATTTATTTAACAAATACATCTGCAGAAAAAAAGAAGTCAAAATGCTGTTGACTACAAATGCATGAACACAACTTTTACATCTACTTTTGCTGCAGCTCTCAGTACAGAAGCATACTAAAGCAAGTTGTTTCCCCACTAATAAAACATACGCTCACATTAACGTTATTACCGTTTCCAGATACATCACAATCACTTTGTTGTCATCATAACACTGTGCAGCACAACAGGAGCACAACTGAAGAGATAATTATAAACCAGGCTTAATGTTATATGTAGGATTTAACTTTTTAGCTTGTGATTCTATCAGTTTGAAGCCAGTGATGTGATTCTGAACACTGGAGGGAAAACCATGTGGTGTACATACAGTATGTAGCATATTCATGTCCACTTCTTTCCTCATTCTAGCAGTGCTGTTTCACTCAGAGACCTACTTTGTCTCATTTTACTTCTACTTCATACTATCAGTAGGCATTGTGGAGGGAAGTAAGTCACTGCAGTGTGCTAGAAATTCAGCAGTAAAACATCATCCTTTGGCAAAGTGCTATTTCTATATAGAATTCTTATAAAAGGAAAGCAAATATGTAAACAGTTGGCTAAGTGTGAAGTCGACAGCAAAGCTTCCCTCAAAGCAAAGAACATCTTCTGCTTGTAACTAAACTGTGATCTCGTTCCGCCTCCTGTTACTGGGTGTGCAAGAAGGTATGAGTCATCGTCTTCTGAAGGGATGTGGCAATTAGACATATTTTTACTGAAACTGCGACGGTTACCCATAGAAGTTTCTCAACCCATTCATCTGGTGTAGTCCGATTCTACACAAGAAACTGTTGATTTTAGTTCCATGGGACAGCTAGCTATCTGCAAGGTGCATGGATCAGAGGATGAAATCTTAAAAGGTCCAAACTTGCACTAGCACATTTACATAGATGAAGGCAATAAGCCTCTTCAAACTCTACAATTTGAAGGTTAGGATAAAATAAATGTTTACATGCTACACTTGTTTGTTTGTTTTTTAGGTGTGAGAAAATCGTTGCGATAGCACGTTTATACGCGAGAGCTTGTACTGCAGTTTAAGGATGTATAAATTATAAATTGCAGATAACCACTCAGAAACTAATCATAAAACCTCACTACACTGGTTGCATTATGAGGGGTCAACTTCTAAAACACAAGCCTAAAGTTCTATCACCCTGTACACTGCTGCTTTACCTTTACACAAACTCTGTTTAAAATCCATCTTGTGAGTCACACAAAGTCACAGTTGGGAAGTGCGGTCCAACAGTGAGGGACTACCCGTTAAAGCTGTACAATTCCTCTAAATGGCAGTGAAAAAAAGAGCCTCAAAACCAACAAATCCTATAAGGGGATTTCAGCAAACAGCACTCTGTGTGCCTATGTTTACTTGACAGGTGTGTGAGAGGCTAGAGGCTTGACGTGTAGTGAAAAGCATTTTCTGTTCTGTGTGAACTTTGTCGCACATAACAGGATTAGAATTTACGTCATCGTCTCAACAATGGGTAAAACACCGTGTTGTAATTCTGTGATCTTATAAGACTTTAAATATATTAATGGCTTCAATCATAAAGTAATAATGGCTTTAAATATATTGCATATGTCAGTGAATACATCTGAAGCGTCTCAAAAGTGCCCGAATGTGGAAATAATGGAGTGGGTGGGGTCGTCTGGTACTGTTGGCTTTCTCCTGTTGAAGTGTGAGGGGACGTCTCTGGGCTTCTTCAGACCAGCTTTAATGCTTCCCTGGTGGATACCCTCTGGCTAAAGGAGCCAGTGATGGGATTCGGCTGCCCCTGCCCATGGGCCTGGCTCTGGCTCGGGCTCCATATGACCTGACCTGCTTTAGCTTGGTTCCACCGAAAGCTCTGCCTGGAAACACCAAAACACATATGCACAAACAAAATGGTACTTTACAGTAAACTGATAGAGGAATAATAAAGCAGGGAGCCTTTACATTCTTGCATGCACTTTGTCATTAACCTCCCAAGACCTGGCCTAAAAATATTATGTAAAAGTATTATGTAAGAAAGGGCTTTGAAAGAACCAGTAAACCTGTATCCTAGCTTATCTGAGTCATTAACACAAATATGCTGAATAATGTTTTACGTTATAATGCTACCAATAAAAATTAGCAACTCCCTTTGAGTCGTGTGATCTGATATAAATTTTTTTTCGAAAACCTGGTTCACTATTGTCTGTTTGATGTATTCAGAGGACCAGCTATCTTGGTGATAATGGTTAGCATCATCCTGTTTTCCTGTTTAATGCTACATACTGCAAAATGTAGGTACTGTCTAAATATTGAATTGATAACGACAGGGGAGCTACAGTTTAATGCGCTTGTAGGATAAATATTATTAATCATACTGATCAACAGGGTCAAAGAAGAAATCAAACTTTTATCTGATCTGTGTGTGTGTGTGTGTGTGTGTGTTCTTATTACACATTCTAGGAATTATTATACCACAAAACTTCAAAGCCCTACATTAAATAATATGTATTATGTAAATGTAAGGTGAATGTGATCATTTTATCATTGCCCAGGCTCTTCAAAAGCTGGTGTATCCTCCTTTGAGCTTTCACCTTCACACTCTAATGTCTGGCCCTCCTCCACTTCCTCTCATGACAGCGCTACGTTGCACAATTTTGAGTAAAATCCTTTCCGTCTCACCTTGTCCTCCACCACAAAGGACACCGAATGAAAGTAACTATGTGATTTTTAGTAACAGAATCATAACATCTGTAAAAACCTGTTAGCCCAGCCCCAACAAATGAGTTGTCAGCAGATAGCACAGGATTTCCTCTTGGCAGAAGACGCTGTAGATTACATAAAAGTTCTCAGTCGTGCCCTCCACAGAGGACAAGAATAAATTGTTCAGGAGACAGTGGCGTGTCTAGAAAATTTTTGTTGGGGGGGCCAGGTAGGGGCACAGATTTGGAGAAGGGTGGCAGATGTAATTGGCAGATAATGTTTAAAAAAAAAATTCTACCAACCGTTTTCCATAATTCAATAACCCTATAAACCTAATAACCGAATGCACTTTTAACTCTTATTAGAATGAGATTTTAACCACTACGGTGCAAAGTTTTTAGATACTGTGTTGATAAAGTACAAGAGATACAATCAGTGCTTTGTCAGTGTTTATTCAGCATTCAAGGACTTCAATATTTGCATAGTATTTTTACTGACATATAGTGCACATATGTTTTGGGCAAAAACATTTTTGAATATTAAAATACGAACATTTGTAACAAACAATTGGCAAATTAGCCAATGCCAATGTAAAACTTTATCTGCCTGTTAAAAAAAGAAGATAATCTTCTTACAAACTGTTGTTTGATTTTGAAACAGGAAAAAAGTGGGGAAACAACTGATAAGACTAACATTTGAATAAAACCTGAAAGCAAGTAAATACTTTCTATGCTGCCTTATGGTAAACTTTAGTAATATTGATGTATAAAGAACAACACTGGCTGATGATGAAATACAGTCAGCTGGCATGGTGACACTGCCAGTATTAACCTGCAGGGCTGGACTGGGACAAAAAATTGGGCATTTTGACTACAGACCGGCCCCCCAGGTATTAAAGCCATAAAGCCTTTGAATGAAAACAAACGCTGTTGTGACAGTGATGTACAGTCTTTTTGGTATATGTATGATTTCTATACATTTTAAGATAGATAAAAACTTTGTTCGCAAGATTCAGATAATTATTTAATAAAAGCTAGATATTTTAAATGAGAATAAGAAAGAAAAGTATTTCTTTGTGCCCCCCTTTCCCTGTTAATGCCCTACCTGGCCCCCCTGGCAAAACTTTGCTAGATCCGCCCCTGCACAGTTACCAGCTGTCAGCTACTTAGAAAAGGATCCTGGTGTTATTTATCTCTCAGAAACAGTTCATAACTTCCCTTCAACTCATTCATGTCACCTAAAAGGTAAACCTGTTTCTCCATCACAGCTCTGATGATTCAGTAAGGACATCTCCTGGTTTCATCTTCATGTTTCCCTCTCACCAGATAACCAAACCGACATCATGACCAGCAGCTTTTACGGCTGTGGCTCCAGCAAACATCAGCTGATACTAGAAATTAATATTAAATAAATTCTAACAACAGCTGATCAAGCTTAAACGTGCTGCTGTTGTTTAGCATGACATCCGCTGGTTTCCTCTTTCTGGCGCAAAGTGGGCGATAAATAAACAAGAGAGAAAAGCCAATCAGCTGATCATTGATCAGTTTCATGATTGAAGTAGGAACAGGAGAGGGAGGGGAGAGAATGAGAGAAGAAGTTATTTTTACACATCGGCCAGCATCTGGCCAATCCACCACCTGTCATTGTTCATGCCGTTACAAAAAAAAAAAAAAAAAATAGTCATCAGCCCACCCGAAGACCAGTCCAGCTATGTTAACCTGTTAATCTTTCGCCAAAAAATTGTTTTCTGCGGTGCCGTCTTTTGTGCTTGGCTCTCCTACCTTTGCTAACATGATGCTCATAGTGCAGAAGCCGATGCTACATTCACTCACACTTGGATATCTGAGTTTCACTGTGAAAACATAATCATACATTTGATATTTCATTGAATTTTATTGTTTTAGCTCCGGGGTGGCCAGTCTGGTTCCCAGGCCACCCCGTTGGACACGCCACTGTCAGGAGACTTAACAAAGAAACCTGTAATACTAGAAAGGCCAGTATAAACAAAAAGGTTTTGCGATGTCAGCATAACATGGTGATGTCATTCTGATTAAATCAAACGCTTATTGTTTGTGCTATAAACCAGTGATGCACCTATACGCCACTTTTCCAAATGTGAGCTGGAAAGAATTTCAAAGACGGCCAGTGAGAATGAAAACATGAAGATCAACTGCAAAAACAGTCAACTTATGAAGCAACATTTTTCAGAGCAGGTCCCTGGTTTCATATGTTTCAAGTTATTCTCACGATGGTCATTTGGTGGTAGTAGCATGCCAAAAGATTAATAAAATGTAGGTGTACACTGTCAACAAAAAAAGCTCCACAGGACAGCTTCAAATGATCCATGGCCCTAAAGTGTACAGTGAACTAAAGGTTCTCTGGCATCAAATAATGTAAACAGTAATACGGGCTATTTTAGCATCACCACACAATCAGGTATGATACAAAAAAACAAAACAATCAATCACACATCCAAAAAGGAGGGTTCTAGCATACATCAATCTAAATGATACACTAAAGCCCATTACACTAGACTCCAAATTAATCTCTCACTATAATTTACATACATCCTTTTATCAACTAGGGGACAAAACCACAGTGGAAAACTGCTGAACGTGGGTGCTTTCTGTACCTGTCACAGTAAGCGTTGGGAAAGTGGCTAAAAAAGAAGAAAAAAAAACGGGATGTGTATGAATGCTTTACCTTGTGCTGGCTGGGTTCTTTGGGATGCCGCAGTCCTGCGTGAGTTTTGTTTACAGCCCTCTCTGCCCATGAGGTGAGCCTTCCAGGCCTGGAACAGGGACAAAGTAGCTCAGTGAGTTTGCTCCTCTCCCAGGCACTTTCACGACTGCGACAACCATGGGGTTACTGTAGGCCCAGTCAAGGCCTGAATGGCTGCCCTCCCTACCTACTAACACTGCAGTCTTTCATTGGGCTTACAGCCTCTCCTCCAGCAAAGAGAGTGCAACTTTCTGTGAGTTTTTTCTCCCTTATGTGAGGGCGTGAAGTGAGAAACTGCATGCAGTGAGTCAAACTTTTAATGAGAGCACAAACGCATCGCAGGAAAGGCTCAATAATACTTTGCACGTGTCACCATAAAGTTGGAAAAAATGATGTGTATAATCTATATCTCGTGTTTTGTTTAGGCTGCAAGTGATTTTTAAGGTTTAAGAAGTTTAATCAATAATTATTCTTGTGATTCTTTGTCTTTTTTGAATCGTTCTTAACTCATATTTTGTCATACCAACAGGACTAAATGGATATTATTAAATACACCTGACAAGCAAGCTGTACTTATGTCATTAATATTATTACAGTTAAAAATATTTAGTGAAAACTCTGAAACCTCTTTCCTCATTCTAGTAATTCCGTTTCATTTAGAGACCTTCTTTGTCTCTTTTTACTTTGACTTCAGATTGTCAGTATGTACTGAGGAGGGAAGTTAGTCACTGTAGTGTGCAGTAAAGCATCATTCTTTGGCAATGTGCCTTTCTACATAGAATATTAATGAAAGGAAAGGATATTTGTAAACAAAGGGCGATCGAGTCAAACTGTTGCATTTATCCATATATAAAAAGGACCATTACTACATTATGTTTACAACTTTGCTTTAGTTACATTTCCTTTTTTTTTCCTTGGAAAAAATTAAACATCTGCTCTACAGATTCTGCCAAGGGAAATTAAGTAATATATGACATCCACAAACTTTCCCAACAGTCACACCTTTAGGTCTTTATGCCCTGGTCTATTAAGTGTCTCAACAATGTTGCTGCTAACTGAGGCAGGCGGGGCGAGCACACTTGCAGGAAGACTGTGTCTTTGAAACATGAGTTGCATGATTCATTAGGCCCCACAAAGACACAAACCAGAACGAAAGATGAATGAAACGGAGAACCAAGCGTTGCGTCTCCTTGTGAGACAGAGAATCTTGTTCGCTCTGTATCCACTTTCACCTTCCCAGACACACCAAAGAGAAGCATGGATGGCTGTGCGACTCCAAAAGCACTGAAATACGAGCACTGCTTTTTAAAGATGACACAAAACTATTATCCCTGTGTTTATATTACATTCAACAACTTCTATTCAAATGTGTATCCAAGGTTTATTTATATTTCCCATTTGACGCAGTGACTGTCAAATCTTGAATAGAAACAAACGGGATGAAACTTTACCTGCATAATACCGAGCTGTGAACTGTGTCAGCAGCCAAACTGCCGCTGTTTCAAATAAAATGTGGTCTATTTTGCAATTGTAGGAAGATGAGATGTGTTCATTGTCTATGTGTGAATGTGTTTCTAATCCACGCTGTAGGTATTATTAATCTCTGGTTCTCGTCCACAGGGCATCTTTGTTTTGTATCCCTCCTCTCGCCCTTCCCTAAGCCTGGTTCTGCCAGAGGTTACTTCCTGGGAAAAGGGAGTTTTTTTCTTCCCACTGTTGCCAAGTACTTGCTCAAAGGAAGTCATCTGAGTGTTGGGGTTTCTCGGTATTATTGTTTACCTTACAATATAACTTGCAGCTTTGCAGTGACTGCTGTTGTGATTTGGTCGTATACAAATAAAATTAATTAAACTGAATAATCTGTATCCGGTTAAGTTTTATCTATGAGCAGCTAATCAGAATCTTTTGTCTTTTGTTCTTCTGAGACTAGCAGGAATGTGAGGAATGTGATTGTACTTACTTCATCTTCTCAGTGAAACAGCCCATTAAGAACAAAGGCTTTGCTTTCTTTGAAGTCCTTAAAGGTCAACATTAGCTGTGCTTTACTTCAACACCTGTTTGCTGCTAAAGCCTCGTTTGTGAAAGGCTTCTCTGTTTTATTATATGTGAAGCATTTCTACTTCTGCTTCTGACAAAGAAGATTTCTGCATATGCCAATAAATCAATGTTGAAACTTGTTGCCATTATTTCATAATTAACTAACTGACTTGTGCAAGTACACAGTCTCACCTCCTCTCCGGGCGTGAAGTTGTTGTGACACAGAGGACAGTGGTTGGAGCCTTTACCCAAAACGGGGGCTGAAACACAAAGATGACACCTTCAAGTCAGCTCTTACAGAATTACAGAAAAGTTCCCATGAATGAATTTACAGTACTGAAAGAAATCTGCTTCAAACAAAACACAGCTTTGAGCACTGGGTCTATTTTGGGAAACGTATGCTTACGCACAAGTGAAAGTTTTGTTTATCTGCCTAACCAACAGGAACTACTGTAAACAAAAGGCTTGCCGTGTCAATTACTCATGGAACATTTGGAGAAGTGGTGTAAGCCTTGCAGTGTTTTATTGCAGAATATTGAAGATGCTGGCTTTGTGAACATGTGTAAATGCGATGGAGCAACGGTACCCAACTATGAAAAGAGAGGTTACAAACTCTCAGACGGAACGGTTCAATAATTTGAGTCAAACGCAATCAAAGAAATGTACAACCACAGGGTGCTAAACCCAAAGTCAGTGGAAGAAACCCAGAGAAAATCGAGTTAAAACCAGGAGGAAAAGTACACGAGGGGAAGCAGGTTTATCTATAGGGGAATAATTAATCACTATTTCAGGAAGTATGCCTTCTGAAACTAATAAAATGCTGAAATCTGACAGAGGACATTTTTGCAGTAAAATAAGGAAGGGAAAATCCCAACACAGACATGGATTAAGAGAAACGTAACTAAAGGATAACTAAATAGCTAAGTTACTGTAAAACTGCAAAAAACAAAAACAAAAAACAAGGAAGCTGTGGAGCTGGCTGCTTTGCAAACCTGATGTTTGCAGGCCTACGAGAGACTGATCATTCACTCCAAATGATATGCAGCCAAATAGTCAAGACTTGATTTGCATGCTAGTTTGCTTGTCATGTTTCGGCTGTGTGCAGGCAGGAATTGGACCCAAACGCAAACTCACGAGAAACGGGATTGAACTCAAAATGGCAGCTTTTTATTACCGTGAACGTTATGATATGGCCCAGCCCTAGACCCAAGGGAAGCGAAACTCAATACATTCACATAGGACACAGACCTTCAAAGTAAAACAGGAAATGTAACATAGACGCAGACTTGACTAGGAGAGACAGAGCAACTAAGAAACACAGAGAACAATAACAGGGAGACACAGAGGGCGGCTAACTAAATACTCAGAAAACTAAAGAGAATACAAGAAAGCCAAACTAAGACACTAGACTAAAGAATAAACTGGGGCAACAAAGAGAACTAAGATCATAATACAAAAACTCAGACACAAGAAACTCAAAACACTGGGTCACCGACCCAGGACCGTGACAGTGCTCCAGGATTACAGAGTTAAAAATGTAAATAATGATGTAAATGAATAAATAAATAGTACATTTACAGAGAGCATGCAGCTCAGTAGAAATCTTCTTTTAGTGTGTATTAGTTATTATTATTATTGGACCTCACCTCCTGTCACCTGGCTAACACCTGACTAACAAATCCAGGGTAATATACAAGGTTAGGAAAATGACATGTTTTTAGAATGTAAATGTTTTGCTTTTGTTTTTATCAGGTCAAATCTTTGAACTGTTTTTTTTCTTCCCAGTTTATTATTTCATGTAGTTAAACCAAAATAGATCCAACCTTGAATTACCAAAGATTAAAAAATAGCTGCATTATATATTGTGGAACTGCTGCCTTATTACTATTATTGGATATTCACTGGTTCAGTTTTGATTTTATGAAATTGTCATTCGCTGTCATGTACAGTTTTTTTTTCTCAGTTACACTCATATAAGTGAGGCCTACCATGCACAGACCAAGCTCTCACAATCATTCCTGCCTACCATTTTGCCACCTAATAATGAAAGTGATAACAGAGAAATATTAAAAAAACCGAGTCAGTTTCCTGCTGCATGGAAAATCAGAGAGAACTCACGATTGCAGCCAGGACCCTGAGCGTGGTGAACCAGGTCCTCGCTGGCCACAGCCTCTGAGCAGAGTGGGCACTGGCTGAATTTGGACCTGTTTTCACATTCACCCAGTAGGTGCTCCGTAAGGCTGGCTATTTCAACTACCTGTGAACACAATGCAAAGCTATACTCAATCAACTTGGTAATGCAGAACAGATACTTTCAGCAGCTGGATCTAACTCTTTGACTTCAGCTCTATAACAGAAGTGAAAACCTAGTGAGAAAAATAAATAAAAAAATTAGCAGTCTACCTGTCGACATTCGTCGCAGCGCTGCAACATCGGACAATGTTTCCAGTAGTGAAGGTCCAATCCGTCTTCTGTGAAAGACTCGTCTTTTTTACCGCAGAATATACACAAGCTACAACAGAGTGTAAAGTTAGAGGATCAAATGGTACCAAAGTTTACCATAGGACAATTACTGAACACAACATGAAAGATAAATGAATACCTCGACTGGAAAAAGCAGTGAATACACACTAAAAACTAAATCTCTCAAAAATAAAGGCCATTTGAGTCATATATATATAGCTTACAAGATTTTAAGGAACATACTTGTCCAGACAGTTGATTGATTGTTGGACATTACAACTTTCCATCCTCTTGTTCTGGGACCCTTTTGTGACAGCTGGAAATTAATAAGACAGTTATCTGTAACAGCCAGCACTACTGAATCAAAACCCATATTGTAATTCAGAATTTGCATGACTGATGTGTTATTCTATTAACCCTACAATGCCCTTTGTAACGTATTTGATACATGAGTTTCTGAGACCTCTATCTCATCAACATGATCAATACTTGCCATAATTTCAAAATGTTATGGACAAAACTATTTTTTTTGTCTAAAATTAACATTGTTGTTAACAAAAAGTTAACAAAAATGCCCAATCTATTAAATGCGATGCAAAAAATATATAATAAATATATAATAAAAATATGTCATACACAACATGATATGCAAAAAAAAAGTGGATTTTGTTATAAGGGTTAATAAACATCTCAGTTGCAAAAAATCCTAATTTTCTGGCTATTTTTTGATGGGGTGGGTCTTACAGGGTTAACAGACCTTTGTGTTTCTACACACTTTAACAAACCCTACCTGTCAAATTTTAAAGCTATTCAAGCAAAGGTAATGCTCACACATGCTGATATAAATTTTTTTACACCATTATTTCTGTATCTAAAGGCACAGCTGAAGTACTGGGGTAATAGGTCATACATAATTTAGTCAAGTGCGTGAGGGACACACTTTAGGTCTCTATCTCAAAATCTGTCAGTGGTATAACAATTAGATTACGGTATAAATTCTGAGGTCGTAGATGCCGTCTGCATACTGTTGTTATATGATGTCTTTTTTTTCACATATAACAATAAACTTGAATATAAACACTTTTTCTTTTCATTTTTAAGCTCTCATATCTATAAGACCATTGATCTGATTATCGTAGTCTTATGATACACAGTAAAACACATAAATGGAAATCTGTGTTACAAATTTCAATCCCCTCAAAGGCCTCAAAATTGTTCTTTTGTCAAAATTGCTGGAGGGTCAGGTAAATTACAGCTCAACATAAAGGTGACTTGAAAACACCTTTCCACCTACTGTTTGCATATGAGCAGGGCCTATTTCAAAACACTGAGCTTATCGGCACATCCTTGTCAGCACATAGAAACAAATTTCCCTTTTGTGCATTGCCTCAGACCTTCAGATGTGAGTAGGAACTGAAGTGTGATTTATGTAGGTACATACTTCCCTTGCCAGCTTTCTGGGAATCTTTCTCAGCTTTGTGAACTTCTCGTTTGGCTATTTGTCCTTTGGTGCTTTCATTGCCTCTCTCCTTTACAAGCAGACAAAATATATATATTTATATATATATATATGTGTAAGAACAGTCAACGTCAAAAAGCAAAGTTCCAAAAAACAAGACATGCAATCATTCGCCTTTAATTGAGACAGGGCATAAAGTGAGGCTATAATGTGTAAGTGTTATATGCATGTGAATTACTTGGTGTGTGACCACCTACGAGGTAAAAATACAGTCTGGAGTCATAAATAGAAATTAACAGTTGTTATGAGATGTGATATCATTGCAGAATGATGACAGCGCAACATACTGTGATCTCTTTTAAGGCAGCCAGCTGCTCCTGAAGAGAGTGGATCTCCTCCTTCTCCTTCTGTCCGTCCGGCTGACCCCCACCTTTCTTTAAAGTCTAGGAGAAGGTGGCATGCCATTAGTCCATTTCATATTCAGTTCTCTACCATGCTTACCTTCTATCAATTCATTTTCATTCTGTAATTGTTAGCTTTTTACACATTATTACCCTTCATTTCTTAAGTTATGGCATCTCTTGTTATTAAGGTCTAGAATTAAGGTTACACAAACCTAAAGCTCTTCAGATTGAGGCTTTAGGTGCTATTTTACATAGCCATTCAAATTCTGGGGTAGTTTTAATATTCTTTTTTTTTGTGCCTGTCCCATTTGGTTCTTTAGCCGTCAGAATTGTTGTCTGAAGACCAACAAGGATACCTAATGGATTTACTTTGCCAAATGGATCATCACGGCCTTGCCGTATTGGTCCATTTGATCAACCTTTGTTGTTATTATTTATTTTATTTTATTTTCAGTTGTTACAGATGGGACAGACATGACTGAGGGATAGGAAAGGGAGAAAGAACGATGAAGGAAAAGAAAAACAGAAGGGAAGAGGGACAGTGAGAAAGGGCACTTAAAAAGAGAAAGAAGAAAAAAAATCTCCTGGATCACCTGTTGAGAGAAAAAGAAGAGAAAACAAGCAAAAAAACCAGAGCAACATACTAAACACAACACCATCACGTTAATCTAGCTAAGTGTAAACAGCAGTAAATACTAAATATTGAATGTTATTATGTAACAAGCAGGACCACAGCGCATAATGTGCTTGGAAATAGCAGCAAATAAAGGTGTAGTTTATGTCTATGAACAGTGAACACCTGTGTGCACACCTGTGTGGCTCAGCGTGCTTGTACTCAAAAGGTTTCCCCATGTAATGGTCTGCAAGAGGGTGTAGAGAGCCATAGCCCCGTCCCCCAGGGCATGAAGCAGGCATGGAGGAGATCCAGGCTCCAGACATCCAGAGGCCCCAGAGTGCGAGAGCCCAAGGAGGACCACCGGAGGGGCATCCGTGCCACCTTCCTGGGAAGAGCTGAAGAGAGCCCCAGATGAGGGGTCACCCAGTAGCCACGGAGCAGAAGTCAGAGGAGGCTGCAGTGGCGTGCCCGCCGGCTCTGCTGGCAGCCAGCTGTGCCAGAGTGAACCGAGCCGCAGGCCCAGAAGCTGGAGGCCCGAGGGCCCCCTTTGCCCCGGAAGAGGCCTGACCGAGCAACAGGCACCAGGCCCCGCCAAGTAGTCACCGGGAGTGAGCTAGTGCTTACCTGAGCGCCCAGCCCCGGACACCAAGAACCACCAACGCACCGACCCCTGAGGGCATCAGTTACCGGCAGACACAAACATGCATTCCCACCCTCATGCACACATATACAAATACTCAGCACTCACCCAACATAGGGATAGACATACATGGACACTGTACACACAATCACACTCCCCAAACAAACTCTATACCCCAGGTCCAGGTACCCTCACTTCTGGAGGGGGAAACGGCACCTAGACCCAGGAGATGTTACCCTTTCCCCCAGGGGTGGAGGCAAGCATATTGCCCCAGGCTCCGCAGCTGCAGGGAGGCCCCGCATCCCAGATCCCAATCGGACGGCCAACACCTCCTCCCAGCCCCCCCGCCCCGATGTCCAGCAGAGAACAGCGGTGTGTGAAGACCCCAAACCTCCCTCCTCTCGCTCATGTGTAGTGTTGCTGCGTGTTGTTCTAAGGTGCATTTAAAACACGGGAGAGCATGGTGCTGCTGCCAGAGAGCAGCAGGTGTTAGCACGGCCCCTCCCGAGAACCCTCAATGTCTACATGGATTTAAAATTGAGAGGTGGGCACCGGCACCAGAGGTGGGGTTGAATACAGACCGTCCACTGGACGCCGTTAACGTGCCCACCCTCAAGGCCCTATATGTATGTCTTACGAGAGTGTGAGTAATGTGGATGTCTAAGTCGTGGAATAAAATTGAGGCACAGGTGGCCAGAAGGGGACGGGGGTGGATGCCTCCCCTGCACCCTGGTGACACACCCGCACCCCAAGGCCTTAATTGTGTGGGTGGGTGTGTTGGAGCGGGAAGAGGGAGGCAGCCGGGGATGGGGAGGAAAAGAAGGGAGGAGCAAGATGCCCCTCCCTGGGGCCAGCTCCCCCGCTGACCCCAGTAGGCACCCCCGTCCTTCGGCACCCACCAAGGCAAGGGAGCCCGGGCCCATCCTACGGCAGCAGCCCCACAGGACCCGGGGCAGCCCACCCGACCCCACCGCAGAGGAAACTGTACCCACCCTAACATTCAATCATCTCCCAGACTGCACAAGACAGTAGACACCCAGGTTAAGTTTATTCTCCACCTCTCCTATACTCTCCCCCACCTGCAGAGTGGACTCCTGCAATGATGGAACAAACTCCCTGTCAGTTGAAGAGCCCCCTAGTTAGGCCGATGCGCCAGAGGCCCTCTTCTCTTTTTTTAAGAAGAGAAGATACCAAGTATAAGATAAAAATTTAATACCAGCAATGGGGAAAAGAAACACTTGCCTGAGTCTCTACCAGCTTTCCGTCAATCTTGGCAAAGCCATCAAAGAGGTTTTTGTAGAGGAAGTTCTTTCGGACTGCAGCATCGTTGGGTGGAAGGTAGATTAGGACGGCACTTCTCTCCTTTTGGTACACAGATAAGATGATTCGCACTGCTAGCTCTCGAACTGTTGATGCGCTGTGTGCCAATGCCGCTGTACAGAACTAACAGGGAACAACAGGGTTTCCACAAACATGAAAAGGTCTATATTATTATTCCATTTCTAATCCAAAATATGCCAAAAAAAATTATATAATACACTGAGGTTGAAATATTTAGGGATAATTAGGGATCATCACTTGAGCGACAAACGGCAGTCCATTTATGTGCTGACGTCACAGTTACAATTCAGATTTGAAAAACTATGTGAAAAATCTTTAAGCTGCATTTTTCCAAGCTAAAAACAAAAAGCCAACAGCAAAGTGCTCAAAACAGTCCAGGCTATACCATTTAAAATAGCTAACGTCAGCTATCAACATGCTTACAGACTGGCACAATGAACCATATATAATATCCATTTGGGTGGTCAATGTTTTTGTTTTAAGACATACCAGATTTCCAGAAATACTAAAAGTACCACACAGCAACACCAATGTCCAGTTTAGTACGTCCAGTCCAATGAGCTATCATTTAGACGAGTGAAATCCTAGTATTTTATTTGCTTGTTACTTAGAACATACAGTCAGTTGGTGCAGTTTAATAAACCAAGCCTGCTATCATTAGTTGTTAAATTAATACTGTAACCTGAATATGATCATTTTTGGTTAAAAAAGAAAGAAAAATATGAAAATGAGGTATCAAAATGTCCATAAAACAGTGTGTTGTCACTGTGGCTACATCCATCTTTTGTATACAGTCTACATGCAAAACACTACAGGACAGTGTTTGCATATTTGGAAGTGCGGAAGACAGTGGATGGATGGATGAACAGACAGACCTGGGCTAAGAGAAAATCATTTAAAATCTGATTACTGACCTTCTACAAGCTTACCTTGTTAACTGTTTCAAACCTGATTTCTTTGGGAAGATATTACATCTAAGAACCAAAAAAGACTGTGCATTACCCCTTTCTTTCTACCATTAAACCTTTATACTGGAACACATACTTCTAAATTATATCTAAATGTATTCACAAAAAAATTAATAAATGAAAAACTCATCTGATTTGGAAAACCACCCCATTTAACAAACTAAAGAGAACTTGTTCGATCGATATCTGCAACAGATTCCGTCATTTTTTGCATTTGAAAGCCACCTCAGGAGATACACACCATTTGTCTTTCTTAGAAAGGCCACGGATGTGTTAAGCTACATCCATATTTACTTACACTCTACAGTATCCGATTTATGCCCAGTTTAGCTTCATGTACAACGTTGTTGAGAGTCCTTTCAGAGGAGTGACACTCATAATATAAAATGAACTTATTATCCAGCATAATTGCTGTGAAGAGAGGGATGATAGAAAGGCCATCCTGCCAGTGGAGGACATTAACATTGAGAAGTAAAGTGTGTACAAAGGCCACCCATCCCTCGCTCAACTGGCTCAGGGACAGCATGCCATTATTCTCTGTTGTATCTTCCAACCCCTTTTTCACTCTGGCTTCCACCTCAGAGTAGATCACCCTAGTAACAGTGGAAAAAAACGGAAATATGTTAGCTAAACCGTAGCTGAGCTGTTGAGGGGGACAGTCACAGGAGCCCAAAGACACGATAAACTAGAATTACTATCTAAGGGCCGTGAACACGTGAAGGTGTGGTTAACAGTAACATGTATGGAAGGCTTTGAATGGAAATAATATGTGGGGATTAAACATGTTTGTAAGTTTTGTGAAATATGCTCACATTCCAAAAAATGACTCTTCACGCTCAATAAACTTGAAATGAAATTCTGAGTAAAATGCTACTGAAATATACATAGTCAAATATGTATTTTTTCAAATAATTACTCATTATGGAAAATGTGCTTAGTATGAACTGAATGTATACCAATCAAGTAAATTTCATTTGACCAGATTTCATTAAATCTCACATTTTACGCTGTACTGATGTAACAGAATTGAAAAACTTCCATGAATGAGGATGGAGTTTTCTTTGCTCCTGAGCTGTGGCCTTAAAAAGTATTCTGAACTACTACAACAGTGAAGTTGACCTTTTGCATGTAAAACCTTATCACTTCAAAGTCTGTCATAATCAGTATCTGGGCTTTTTCCAACTGAAAATGACCTTGATATTCAACTGTCATCAGTTCATCCTTCATGTGAATTGAGCACTTGTGCTCGTGTCTTTTTAAAGGGAAAAAACATTTTAGGTGCTTCATCTGCCAGATTCAGTCAATTCAGTAACTTACCTAGCTGCTAGAGCAAATCAAATGAACATAGATAAGCTATGTATGTTTTGCAGTATCATTCAGATCTTTCTCCCTAAGTGTGACAGAAATACGATAACATGGGAAAGTACAGTACTGCAAGGAACGCTCACATGCGCAGTCACCACAATGATGATACGGGTTCAGCTTTGTGGTTTGTCATGATTGCTTTTGTACCCTCAGGAAGAGTGTAGCAGTTCTGTGTTTGTGCAACAGGGATAATTCAAGCAGCCAGCCTGAACACTCTATTCTTTCAAAAAGAAAGTTGCATTACTTATTGTTATGTATCAGACTGAAACTAAACCAAACCATTTCTATTTGTCTGTCTTCACCGTGAGAAATATTAACACCTCTGTTGCAATTTCTCTGATGATGGTTTGTTAAAAGTGCCCGATGTTAACAAGAAGAAGTCTGCGGGTAAAATAGCTCCAAATCTGATTAGCAAGGTGGATTAAGGGATATTGAAGGGAAACATCGGGGACAAGGCAACTAAGTAATAAAAATAACTGGCAATTCATAAATTTCTCATTGACTTTCAGTTTAAACATGCTGTCTGCTCGTGTTTTACATGAAAGCAGAAAGTGTGACAGTCAGGAAAGAAGCGCAGCGGTCCTGTTACATCTCAATTCAGGCAGAAAATATTTTCCAAGCAAACACATGTGGCAGTCAATACAAAAAAGGGTTAGGAGCTATGCAAGCATGCCCAAGCATGCAAACACAGTCCGTGCAGTTCCACCTATGTGGCTTTGGCTTCAATAGGCGGAGAAACTCAGAGGACAAACCTAACAATTTGCTCAAGACTAGGGTTGAATTGGGAGTGGGACGGGGCGGTGCGCGCGGGGGGGGGTAAAGTAGGAGTGGTTAAAAATTACGCACATTTTTAACGGATTAATGAAATCCTTTCCATGAATCCAAGAGGTTTACTTCATATCTGAGTTCACACACTGGTTGGAAAAGCACCAGATTACAGGCATGCTTTTCTCTCTCGTATTTTGACTCGCTCAGCTAATTTAAAAGACCAGGATGTCTTGGAGAAACATGATAATAATGACACGAGGGAAGAAAAAAACTTTTGGAATGAGACACCTGCCATAAGTGTCTTGATGTAATCTCTAATCTCAGCCTCAAAGCTGGTCCAATATGATAAAACACTATGTTAAACTGCACAGTGGACATACATCTGAACATTAAGAAATTTTCACATTTCAGCACCGGCGGTGGTACGCGTACATCACAAATTCTGCAGTTTTTGCACAGTTTGTGAGCCTTTACCACGAGGTGCACACAGAAAAACGAAATCACTAAATACCTTGTTCATATTCGGAGTTTTCCTCAACAGAAATCCTTTAGCTAAATTAATAAAACTGACCTCATGTCATACGTGTCCCTAGACATACTGTCAATCTACCGAACAGCACATACTGTAATACTGCAAGACTGTGGCTTTTTCTTTTACTGTTGCCAGAATAAGTTAATAAAATTGAGAGTA